>NC_055971.1:29291954-29454454 GCF_018492685.1 Alosa sapidissima | reverse complement strand
GTTGTACCAGCGATTTCAGGCCCAAAAAAGCCCCAAACATAAATGATCACATTCATCTGATCTGTCCTAACGATCCGCTAGCTGTCTGCCCCATAAGCAGGCCGTCAAAAAACTGCGTCTCTGTAGGCAGCCTAGGCTCCGAGATCTGTACACAAAAACAATTGCTACCAACAAGGGTTGGCAACCCACTCAAAGGCAAAATAACGTATTTCAACCAATAACCGACGAGATGCGCATTTAGGACGTGTTTGAACATCAACAGAAGTGACGTATCCCCGCTATCGCTGATACAACATTTAAGTCCAATAAATCATGACTCGTGAAGCACAGTAGCGTAACTCAACTCTTTCAGTAATCTGGCTTTGAGCTTACCTTTCCTCATGTGCACATACAGTGACATTGGCTACGGCAAATCTACTCTGAAGACGTCTATGGGGATATTATTGTTGGTTTGGCATGTATGGTCTGTTCTTTGTATGTTTTTGGTGAGTTTCTGTGTGATGTGACGCGTCTGGGCTGGTCCCGCAGGTTGGCCAAGTCCACCCTGACCCTGATCCCACTGCTGGGGATCCATGAGGTGGTGTTCGCCGTCATGACGGAGGAACAGACGGAAGGGACACTAAGGAACATCAACCTGTTCTTCGAGCTCTTCTTCAACTCCTTTCAGGTAGGCTACGAGGAGTAAGGCCGAAGGAATAATTTCTAGGTGTGTGTGTGTGTGTGCGTGTGTGTGTGTGTGTGTGTGTGTGTGTAAGCCTCTGCATGTGTGTGTGTGTGTGTGCCTTTGTTGTGAGGGATCTGTTTTCAGAGGCCTGTGCAATCTTCACAGAAATGAAAGTATAAAAATAAGATATTCTTCTCTTTCTGTTCCTCTCTTGAAAGGGTTTCCTTGTGGCCATCCTTTACTGTTTTGTGAACAAAGAGGTAAGTGATCCATGCAATGAATGACCTTATCTGTGTTATATACATTCACACACATGACGAACACACAGCACACACACACACATGCTAACAAAAAGACACACAGACACAGACACACACACACGCACACACCTCTGCTGATGTACTCTTGCCCGTGTGACACAAATTGGCTGTCCCAGGTCATGTCTCCTCTTGTCTTCTTCCACTCCTCTCACACTGTCACCACTGCTGCCTACCGCTACGCTATGGTACTTACCGCAAGGTCACGCCAATGTCATAAGTTACCACGGGGCTGGGAGTGAACAGCCCGGCCGCGCTGCCTCCTGTCAGTTTGGGATAGCACTGGCCTGCAGCAACAGAGATCAGCTGCTGTGATTAGCGCTAGCGTTAGCACTCAGGCTCCTACGGCTCTCTCTGCTGCTGATAAAGACTGAGGTGTTTCACAGCTGTGGCGTGCATGTTGATGCTATCACTAAGGCTAATGAAGCAAAGTCCTGATGTCTATCTCCCAATAAGAACACAAATGCAGATGGGCACATTTGCATGTGGTGAGGGTCTGATTTCTTGATATTGATGTCTTGATGTTGTTGAGGTCAGTGGAAAAAAAACAACTCTACAGTTATCCACAGTGTTCTGGCTGTGATCTGGTTATGGTTTATATTACGATGAATAGAATCTCAAGTACATTATTTGTATCATGATGGCTTTTTTGACCTTAATAAGAAGGGCAGTTAACACACTTTGAAATATGCATGAAGATTGAAATATGCAAAAGATTCCACAGAATGAAACATTGAAGGACATATAGGAATTCACATAATTTCTTAGAAGGACAGTCATGGCACATTAAAATATGCCTAAAAATTACACAGTCTACATAACCCAAGAATCTTCAGAATGCTCCTCAGGTTTTTAACTCCTCCCCTTTTCCTTGCAGGTCCAATCGGAGATCAAGAAGAAGTGGCAGCGATGGCGGCTTGGCATCAGCGTGCTGGACGACCAACGCAACACAGGCAGCCACACGCCCCAGGGTGGTGCCATCACCGGGCACCTCTGCCACCACAACCCCCCGTGCCAGCCAGAGTGTCCCCAGGGCTGTGCTGCCGACCCCCAGGCCCTCGCCACCCAACCCGCCCAGCTCAACCACCACCACCACCACCCAGGGGCCAAGAAAGGGAAGGCATACTGCTACATTTCTGCTCGCAAGCAGGCCATGAACGGACTGGATGGGCAGGTGACGGGCACTGGAGACAGAGGAGGGGGAGGGGGAGGAGGAGGGGACGGGGTGGTCAAGTACTCGGAGAGCTACTGCTGACACCATACCCGGCCCAACCCACATCTCGCCTGGACAGCACCAGGCCTGGTGAAGCAACGGTCTGATTCAGTCTCTGAACTCGCCGTTGTGAGTCTGTGTCGTTTTGGATAAAAGTGTGTGCTAAATACCAGTCACTTTAATTAACTTCAGGTGACCTTAGAACAGACTCCGTCCAGCTCTGATACACGTGCAACTAGCTCATTTACAACAATATGTATGTGTATGTGAAAATGAATGGGAAAGCCATACACAAACACACACACACAAACACACACACGCACAGTATCTGTGAGCTCAGTTCATCGTTCAGATCAGCGATTATGACCTTGAATGACGAACGTGAAGCACCATCAGGTCATTGTGATGATGACTTTGGATTACTCCTCATCAGGAATTCTCAGACACCTGGAGGAGGGCGGAGCTATCCTTTGTCCTCCGTTTACAAGGACACTTCAGCTGGATAACCAGGAAGTTGGACATAACATGGTGAGTGACACAAGAAGACTTCTGAAGAAGAAAAATGTTTGAAGAATAATGGGATGGGATTTTGTAAGAAGTGGAGCAGGTGTGGTAAGGGATGATATCTGGTCAGTAAAGGAGGTCAGTAGACAAATAAGCTACTGTGCTGTTGGAGACTCAGGGTCACCAGATGCCTGAGTGAGCTGTTACAAGTGCAGTTCAGCACCTGTGATTGACATGTTCGATTGCGTCCAAATACAGAAGAGGAGCAACTAGTGCAGATCTGGCAACGCCTCTGACTTCTTGTCCCACTTTGGATAGCTGTTGTTGGAATTTCTACCTCTCTGTGGCTGTTAGTAGTGGACTACAGTAAATGGACCATACCATGTCAGCCGTAAAACACGTGTCAGACACTGTACATTTCAGTGGTGTGCTTACATGAGGAGGACTGATGGCATTGATGTGTATTTTTTATATACAGTATTTGTAGACTACGCATAAACAGACAATGAAGAATGTTGTGTACGGGCCTCTGCAAATAGACCTTTCACAACAAAGGCATACATACTGTACACACACGCACACACACGCACGCGCACACACACACACATAGCCTAGAATGTAAAGGTACCTTTATATAGCAATGTAAAGAACCAATTCCACCTCCTCAATCTCAGCATTTATCGCACTCTTTTCAGAAAGCTGTGTTGGCTACATCTTTCAACAGTGTTCTTCATCTACAGAACATCTACTACACACATTTGCAGAAATCCTAACAACGCCAACGCCTTGCCTAAAGCATGGGAAGTGCTTCAAAACAGACCACTGACATAACAGTACGTCCAGATTGAGATTGTGGCTGTTTCAAGAGGGTCCATTCCATGGAAAACTGTCCCTGAAGATGCCTGATTAAATCTGCCATAGATGTTTCTCCCAAAGCACTCACACACACAAGGTCTATGATACATCAAACAGGAGTGTGTATCAGTCATTTATGGCATTGTTTAACTGTCTGCATGTAGGCTACAGTGGTCCTCTGGAAAGAGCTATCATTAGCTCTGATCCTGGATCAGCCTAAAGGTTTTGGATCCTGACTGACAATCCTGGCATCAGTGTAGTGTAGTCTGGGGATGAAAGGGTCAATGGTCAAGGCCAAGGTGACAGTGTTTTTTGAAGTGACTCAGACAATTTGCCCTCTGAATGACCCATAAGGAAAAGGCTGCATGAAGAGCCAGCACCTTTGTTTACCTGCACAAAAAAAGAAGGGGAAATGCTAATTCCATCTCCATATCCTGTCAATCTGGTCTTCACTCCAGGAATTTGCATTGAAGCTGCTACTGTACTTGCTACGGTGCCATGTTTGGTGCTATTGTAACATTTTGAGAGTAGATAATAACAGATAGATAACAGTTGCGTTGGGAACACATCAATGAACCTTGAACGCTCGTGTACTGTATGCGATGCATCCTGTTAAGCAGTGTTGACAAATAGGATACATCCTCCAGTGACATAAAAAAGACTTCAGAGTTCTAACAGAGACAGATGGCTTTGTCTTTCTGTGTGTGTGTGTGTGTGTGTGTGTGTGTGTGTGTGTGTGTGTTTGTGTGGTTTAAGAGTAAGTTTAAAATAAAATTATGTAACAGGCCAGTGTATGCAAAAGATGTGTTATTAGAATGTTTACGCTAGGTCTGCACTTTACCATTTCTGTTGTTGACAGTTTAGTTTCTGTAAGGTCGATGCAGCACAGTTTCTGAAGGATTTTTTTTAAGTGGGAGATAATGGAACTATGAAAATGACCTAAACTTTCAGCAGCATCTTGAGTGCTCAGTCGAGGCCAAAAAAACACTTCCATAGTCTTTGTTACTCAGTGATAACTAATCTCCAATATACTGCAGCCTAATCAACCTATCAGCACAGGAGATGAGGAATTCATTGATTCACTCAATGTAACTATCTAATCAATGGCATAAAGAATATTTGAGCCAATCAATTTGATTCTATCAGCTCCCACTGTCTCCTGGCAGAAGGTGAAATAGAGCGCCGCTTAGAGGAGCAGCAGGGGACTGCAGGCACAGAAAACTCCAACAACAACCTGCAGGGCTTTCACTATTAGTTATCCATGTCCCACATTAGAAATCACAAATGATAACTGCTACTTACTGTATTAAGTAAGGAATGGATCATTTCTATTAGATAGATAGATATATACTTTATTATCCACTTAGGGAAATTTGTCTTGGACTTCTCAGAAATTCTGACCCAATACAGACACACAGACATAGACATAAAAGGCTAATAACAGAGAGTATAATTAAATAAGTGATTGAATAAATAGATTTAAAAAAAAAAAAAAAACTCTTGCTGAACCTGATGGTGCTTATTTGCGGTGTTTGTTAAGGAGTGTTATTGATATGGGGATAAAGGAGTTTCTGAATCTATTCAGTCTACAGTGGGGGATTCTGAAACGCCTGCCTGATGGCAGCAACTCATATTGTGCATGCAGGACATGAGAGGGATCAGAAAGAATTCTGTCTGCTTGCTTTAACACACATTGACCGAAAATAAACTGAGGGTTGTTATACTGTTTCAGACCAATGACTTTCATGGCTGTGTGGACTAGATAGTTTAGCTTTGATTTTAATGCAACAAAGGTTCCCAAACCAAGTGGTTATGCCATATCTAATAATACTTTCCAAAACTGCCTGATAGAACAATATCATGAGATCCTTTGTATTATAAGTATATGAATTATAACGTAGGACTCCTTGAGGATTGTCAGGTTTTTACACAATTCCATACTCACAAAATAATAACTCATTCATTAGTATACTAAGTACTTTAGAATGAGTCACACTCACTTTCACCTATTTAAAAAGGGCACAAGCACAATGCCTCCTGTTAAGAGAAAAGGAGCTCTGTGTGCATTTGACTCCGTCTGCTGTGTCAAGTTCAAGCTTCTCAGTTCAGTCCACTGCTATTCCCTAGGAGCCTAATGAATGTGTGTCCCAGTGAAATAGGAAGAGAAATTACTTCAAATGAAACCCAGGTCCATACTTCAATTAAATGGCTACAACAAGCCTGGAGAAAAAGAGGAATCAAGGCAATCTGTCTAACAGGAGTAAGCCAGTAATGTGGATCCTGATGTGTTGTATCATTTGTCCACTGTGCACTTGGTGGGTGGTGGTGGGTAGCAGTACTCATCCTTTCTGCTGGGGATAACTACATGTACATACCATGCTAAAAGCCTTGCACAAAGGTTCAGCAATGGAAACATCACTGAAGGCCTCCATGACGCATTTCACTCCATGGGTTGTTATTTGTATGTAACATGCATTAGTATGGGGTGAAAGACTGTACACAGTCCTTTTATATTGTGTCTTTAGTTGCCATGGAGCTGCCTTTACTTTCTAATGGGCATCTAAATAACATGCTAAAAGCCTTACACAAATGTTCAGCAGAGGATACGTCACTGAAGGACTTCGTTACAGACCTCATGTAATGGCTTGTCGTTGGTATTTGTATTAGTGTGGCTATGTTTTGTATGAACTCCTTTAAAAGAGTGTAGTGTGTCCTTGACTCCCCTGCAGTTTGTGGAGCAGCATGTGGATCTGACCTGGGCAAGATGTTTGATTTCTCTGTGTTTGTTGCCTCTTACAACGTTGTTGTATAAAATTGTCAAAATTGTATTGTTTGACATTTTTTGGAACTTATGGTTGTTATTAAATTATTTTATTAAGTTAATTCCTTTCTTGTGTCTTACTGCTCCATAGAATAATTATGACTGCAGCTAGCCGACAGACACTGGCACACATACACCACACACACACATGCCCACACAGACCGATACATTCACTCTCGCACACACACACGTACTGGTATTCACCCACCCACACTCACAGAGAGAGAGAGAGACATCTAACTGATCTTAAAGGTAAATTATGCAGTATTGGCAATTTCCTTACAGTTGCAAGGGTGGTTTTTCCGTTCACAGGCGCTTGGGGGATACGAGACGGCCGAAATTCAACCCGAAAAAAGTCATATAACCATTCTAATGACTCTGAAGCTGTTAAATGAAGGTAAATTAAGATAAATAAAACTTGCATATTAAGCTGAAAAACCTGCATAGTGTACCTTTAACCTTTTTCTGATTGCAGTGTGTTTGTGGGCATTTGCTTGTATGGGCACTGCATTAGTTAGTGTATGGCTATTAGACACACTCTACATCTTTTTAGACATGTCTTGAATGCTAGCTCACTGGTGCTAGCTCTAATGCCTCAAGTATTTAAAGTATGTGAATAAATGTAGAGAGAATGTCAAGCAAGCTGTTGGAGGGCCCGTAGGTGGCTGGGAGCATGTTCTGCAACAACAACCTGCAGGGCTTTCACTATTAGTTATCCATGTCCCACATTAGAAATCACAAATGATAACTGCTACTTACTGTATTAAGTAAGGAATGGATCATTTCTATTAGATAGATAGATATATACTTTATTATCCACTTAGGGAAATTTGTCTTGGACTTCTCAGAAATTCTGACCCAATACAGACACACAGACATAGACATAAAAGGCTAATAACAGAGAGTATAATTAAATAAGTGATTGAATAAATAGATTTAAAAAAAAAAAAAAACTCTTGCTGAACCTGATGGTGCTTATTTGTGGTGTTTGTTAAGGAGTGTTATTGATATGGGGATAAAGGAGTTTCTGAATCTATTCAGTCTGCAGTGGGGGACTCTGAAACGCCTGCCTGATGGCAGCAACTCATATTGTGCATGCAGGACATGAGAGGGATCAGAAATAATTATGTCTGCTTGCTTTAACACACATTGACCGAAAATAAACTGAGGGTTGTTATACTGTTTCAGACCAATGACTTTCATGGCTGTGTGGACTAGATAGTTTAGCTTTGATTTTAATGCAACAAAGGTTCCCAAACCAAGTGGTTATGCCATATCTAATAATACTTTCCAAAACTGCCTGATAGAACAATATCATGAGATCCTTTGTATTATAAGTATATGAATTATAACGTAGGACTCCTTGAGGATTGTCAGGTTTTTACACAATTCCATACTCACAAAATAATAACTCATTCATTAGTATACTAAGTACTTTAGAATGAGTCACACTCACTTTCACCTATTTAAAAAGGGCACAAGCACAATGCCTCCTGTTAAGAGAAAAGGAGCTCTGTGTGCATTTGACTCCGTCTGCTGTGTCAAGTTCAAGCTTCTCAGTTCAGTCCACTGCTATTCCTTAGGAGCCTAATGAATGTGTGTCCCAGTGAAATAGGAAGAGAAATCACTTCAAATGAAACCCAGGTCCATACTTCAATTAAATGGCTACAACAAGCCTGGAGAAAAAGATGAATCAAGGCAATCTGTCTAACAGGAGTAAGCCAGTAATGTGGATCCTGATGTGTTGTATCATTTGTCCTCTGTGCACTTGGTGGGTGGTGGTGGGTAGCAGTACTCGTCCTTTCTGCTGGGGATAACTACATGTACATACCATGCTAAAAGCCTTGCACAAAGGTTCAGCAATGGAAACATCACTGAAGGCCTCCATGACGCATTTCACTCCATGGGTTGTTATTTGTATGTAACATGCATTAGTATGGGGTGAAAGACTGTACACAGTCCTTTTATATTGTGTCTTTAGTTGCCATGGAGCTGCCTTTACTTTCTAATGGGCATCTAAATAACATGCTAAAAGCCTTACACAAATGTTCAGCAGAGGATACGTCACTGAAGGACTTCGTTACAGACCTCATGTAATGGCTTGTCGTTGGTATTTGTATTAGTGTGGCTATGTTTTGTATGAACTCCTTTAAAAGAGTGTAGTGTGTCCTTGACTCCCCTGCAGTTTGTGGAGCAGCATGTGGATCTGACCTGGGCAAGATGTTTGATTTCTCTGTGTTTGTTGCCTCTTACAACGTTGTTGTATAAAATTGTCAAAATTGTATTGTTTGACATTTTTTGGAACTTATGGTTGTTATTAAATTATTTTATTAAGTTAATTCCTTTCTTGTGTCTTACTACTCCATAGAATAATTATGACTGCAGCTAGCCGACAGACACTGGCACACATACACCACACACACACATGCCCACACAGACCGATACATTCACTCTCGCACACGCACACGTACTGGTATTCACCCACCCACACTCACAGAGAGAAAGAGAGACATCTAACTGATCTTAAAGGTAAATTATGCAGTATTGGCAATTTCCTTACAGTTGGAAGGGTGGTTTTTCCGTTCACAGGCGCTTGGGGGATATGAGACGGCCGAAATTCAACCCGAAAAAAGTCATATAACCATTCTAATGACTCTGAAGCTGTTAAATGAAGGTAAATTAAGATAAATAAAACTTGCATATTAAGCTAAAAAACCTGCATAGTGTACCTTTAACCTTTTTCTGATTGCAGTGTGTTTGTGGGCATTTGCTTGTATGGGCACTGCATTAGTTAGTGTAAGGCTATTAGACACACTCTACATCTTTTTAGACATGTCTTGAATGCTAGCTCACTGGTGCTAGCTCTAATGCCTCAAGTATTTAAAGTATGTGAATAAATGTAGAGAGAATGTCAAGCAAGCTGTTGGAGGGCCCGTAGGTGGCTGGGAGCATGTTCTGGGGCAGACCTTTGGCCCGTAGGTGGCAGGGAGCATGTTCTGGGGCAGATCTTTGGCCCGTTGGCAGCTGCATGTTCTAGGACTGAGGAAATGAAATGCCACTGCTAAAGGTCGGTTGGTGGGCAGGTGGAGGCGGGGGTTGATGACCTCTGACCTTTGCCTGCTAGCTTCCACCACTTCTCTGTGTCAGGGGTCAAAGTTCATACATCTTTCCCTCTAAGTTATAGAATATTTCCCAATGATCGTCCAGATCATATAGTGTGAGACGAGACTTGGCAAGACTCCTCTTACCAGAGATGAGTTTGTTTTCATGAAACAGGCATACAAGCACAGTCCACAAAGGGAAGCAATGTTAAAGTGTAGGGAACTGTCTGCAAGTTATGATTATGGTTATGGGATTTGGCAGACGCTTTTGTCCAAAGCCACTTACAAAAACAAACCAATACAATAGTTAAATTAACAGTGGACTGTTTTAAGAAGTTGGTAAGACTACATTAAGGAGAATGGCAACTATATGAGAGGAGCTGCATGTGTCCTCTTTGGTTGACTGAAGACCAGGTGTGTGGCAGAATTCTGAATCAGTTGTAACAATCTTACTACACAAGCAGGCAGGCCAGCTAACAGTAAATTACAATAGTCTAGGTTGGAGATAACCATGGCCTGTACAAGAACTTATGTGGAATCTTAATAATAATAATAATAATAAAATGTATTTATTATTATATTTATTTTTATCAAGCACAGAGCACAAAGTGCTTTACAGACAAACAAACAAACAAAACAAAAAATAATAGTAATGTGTCACAGCCATGCCAGGTTCCCCAGTAATCACACCTACCAGTCACTCACCTTTAGACTCAACTAATCCCTCAGCCACGCCCATCAATCAGTTCCTCACAGCTCATGCCTCCTGTTCACTTTCCCCTGATTACTGAATTCCCTTCACCTGTGTTGCTCAGGATTCTAGCCCTATTTTTACCCCACTTCCCCAGACAGTACTCTGTGTCTGGTCTCATCAGTGTATGACACAAGAACTCTGTGCTCCTGAATTCCCACGTTTACGCCAGTTACTGCCGGAAAACTCCAGTTAAGTTTATTCATCTGTTTGGACTACCTTTTGACTTGAACTCTTTTGTGAATCTTCTGTGCTTTGGACCTTTTGCAGGATTTCCGTAAACATTGTATCTCCTGTGTGTTTGCTAAGCCTTGGGCCTGCAACTTCCTTGTTTTACTGGATCATTAAATCTGAGAACCTTGAACTGTATTCTCTGTCTGAGTCAGTGTGTCCTGACATGATGATGATGATGATAATAATAATGGTAATAAATAGAAGGACCAACTAAAACACAAGCTTAATTCAATATAAGAAACAAAAGGAAAAATCAAAGAATCAGAAACAAAAGGTCTAATCTTCTTAATGTTGTAAAGGACAAACTGACATAATGTTGCAATTGAGGCTATATGCTCAGAAAAGTTGGGTCATCAATTATGACCCCAAGGTTATGTGCTGATCTAGTTGGGATCAAGCTGGATGTTAATCTGTTGGAGAATAGCTGTTTTAGCTGGAAACACCAAAAGTTCTGTTTTTAACCCTTGTGTTATCCTCGAATCTTACCAACACTCTTTATCCTTGGGGTCAATTTGACCCCAGCTAAATAAACCCTCAGAAAATTATTATAATTCATATTGTTACCCAGTTTTTTTGTGACGGGTACTTAACAAGAGTGTAATAACCACCATCAAAAGCCCTACAAAACAATCCCCACCCCCCACCACACACACCCCTTTATGAACCTTGGAACCCTGGCTGGCAATATTGCCCATCCAGTGTCCGCAGCCCAAAGGCTTGCTGTTGCTTCCCCTTTTGACTTATACAGTCCTGCCAAAATTACTTATATGTAATATGTACTTGTGTATGTAATAATATGATAACAATATGTTCTCATACTATTCAAATAATATCCATAATGTGTCAAATATTCATGTATCCTATGTTTCATACAGCTGGGGTCAAACTGACCCCAAGGAACATCAATGTACAAAATATTTGTACAGGACATTGAAAACAAATTATTGTACAAATTTCATGCTAACTCAGTTGTACCCTTCAATTGAGGAAAAGTCATTAAACATGAAGGAAAAAAAAAGAAAATGGATTTTTTGATTGTCAGTGCCGTTTAAGTAGTATACTTAAGACTATACTACTTAAACGGCACCGAAAATCAAAAAATCCAGTGGAAACTAGATGGCAGAAGTGTGTAGGCCAATCTGCCCAGCAGCTTTTTCTACTTTGTCACCTACAGAGTTTGACAGGTACGATCTTTCAAAACGCCATGTTATTTCCCATAGACATTTGACGACTGAAGGTTGGATGGATACGGAAGTTAGGAGGCGGGACTTATTCTGGTGAGGTCTATAGCAGTGTTTCTCAAACTTTTTCAGACCAAGGACCACTTAATCAATAAAAAAAACCTCACGGACCACCTAGCTAAAGAGAAGAGTAGACCTACTTAAATAGTTACTTACACAATAGGCTTACTCACTGAGCCACGTAGCTTATTTTCTTTGCACCTTGCTTATTGTGTCAGAGGATTCATATGATTTAAACTGGCATAAGTTACATAGGCAGCGTTGCAGAACTGTTTGGATTTACATACAAGTTGGTTCAATATGGCAAACAACTCATCTATATTATATTTTACCACGTCTACTCGCAGACCACTTGGGATAGCTTGCGGACCACCAGTGGTCCCCGGACCACACTTTGAGAAACACTGGTCTATAGCACAGGCAGAATCGGATGAGGACGCACTGGAGGGAGCGTCACAGTACTGTTCGCCAATCAGAGGAGAGATCATTAACATGTCATGAATATTCATGAGCAAGAGGCAAATCCTGTCGTTCCTCCCCTCCCACCTTCCCCACCAAACTAGAACAGCATGAAATAGATCCAGGAGAGCATTTTTTTTCACCAAAACCGGCTCACAGGGCATTCATTAATACTAGAGACCATGGCAAAATGAATGAAAAAACGATGAGATGAGACCTTTAAATACATGTGTGACTGCCGGTAGAACAGCGGGTGAGAGACTGTAGAAGAGTGGACGGGACAGGATCTAATGGGCATGTTGTTGGACTACTTCGCTGGAACAATTGCGAGACTGCTTCCTCAACAAGAAGAGAGAAAGAGTCCAATGATGCTGTCATACTAACACAAGGCAAAGCCCTCCTTGTAGGTTAATCAAACTGAGCACTTATTTTAACAACTTTTTCCAGTGAAAAATGTTGCAAAGTCATCTGCTGACAATGAAGTAGTTGATGGTGGTGGTGGATTGAGAAGAGACTTGAAAGTGGAAAAAAGTTTTCAGTGGCGCTCTCAATCTTGCTTTGATAGAATGCCTTTTTTGCAAGTGTAACAGTGGATGAAAAAGATGACCGCAAAGACTGGATCATTTCCATCTCTGGATTTACGCCATTTCCTCTCAGCGGCTCTAAGTTCCTTTCGTAATGGGACTATACTGTTCATCAGCCATGGATGACGAGGTTTAGAATGAGTGGGTCTTGAGGAACGAGGACATGAGGCATTCAGACAAGATGCCCGTATAGAGCAGAGAGTCTCTGCAGCGTCATTAACCTCAAGTGCCAAGAACTCTAGTAGGAGTAGGTAAACAAAATAAACAAAATAAAGTCCCGGTGCAAGGGCGCGGGAAGGTGGGTGCTGCAGCACCCCTTGCTTTTTGTCAATATAGGCCTACAAATTCGCAGTTTGTCATTATAATTGTTGTCAAATAGGCAAATAGCAAAAAAGGTTATGGATAGCTTTGAATATAGCTATCCATTAAACGTTATAGTCTAGCTATAGAAGTGAAAGTGACGTGACTCGCTGAGGAGAGACGTTACAAGCAGGCTAGTTGACTTCGAGAAAAGAATATTAGGCTACAGAAAAGAATACAGGATTTTTTTCTCTCCCGGCAGTAAACACAGTAGATTCAGTGTTTAAAATGTAAATGCAAACTAAAGGTAGGCTAACTATGCATATGACCATCCAGAGGCTGCTGATCTGTCAAAATGATGATCAAGATGGTTTTATTGTTGCTGCCATTATTACCACAAACACAAATTGATAACGAGACCATGGCGATCATGGGTTATATCTTGCCTGCTTATTAGGCCATGCACCTGTTAGAACTCCGTGTAGCATGCATACTGCCAGTTTCTATATACCATCACCAACTAGTTCGCACTTTGGATATATCGTTGGATTGTGAAAAGCCCAATTTCGAATACCAAACGACAACAGATGAGGTAGGATGCATCTTTTGCAATTAGTCTTTGGCAAGCCCACGACCTCACGTACGGCTCAGTTTCTGTTAGTGTCAGGCAATGTGGCTGATCTAGCCCAAATCCACGAACCTGTTGCCTATCAGTAGACATGTCATCTCGAGTTCCACGACAGCTTAGCTAGTGCCACCGAAATATGACACTGAAATCCTTTCACTACTGGAGTCGCTCAGATAGAAACCGCTGTAATTCATGGTTAGGACACTTTTGCTGTGGAGTGGAGACGCCATAAGTTAGGCTACTCAGAAATTGTTTGCCATTGTAGGTCATTGCAGCCTAATTATATTTTCAAGCCAAACATCTCTGATGTGGTTTTGACAATCAGAAAAGCAATATACTGAAATAGTTTAATGATGTAAAGTCAAGTGCGCTTCTATGTGTCTGGTGTGTGTGCACGCAGTTTTTATTGATGAGTCGGAGTGGCAAGTGCTGCGCATAGTTGCAGTGGAATGTGGCTGTTCTCGCTCTTAGGTCTACCAGAGGGTCTGCTCATACAGGCGCTGAAATGGCGTATTTAGCTGTCTAAATTCGATTCATATCATGCTAGAGGAGAAATCGTCGGACATCCATTATTTTGTTATTCAGCACCCCTGGTCAAAAATATGTTCCCGCGCGCCTGTCCCGGTGACGTCCTCTAAAGGTCCCCTGGCAAACCGTCACCTCCTCGACATTGTGTAGGGTTCCCTTGACATCCTGCAGACCTGTGTTCGGGACGTCCCCGAGACTTTGAGGGAACGTCCTTTAATGGTCACCACGACGTTATGCGCGCGGCGTTTATATTCCCACGATGGTAAAAAAAACAAAACATGAAATGTGTTTAAGCGTTACTACATCCTGTAGGCTTCATGAATGGTCATGCCTTTAGGCAGCTAGAAGAGAGAATGACATAACATGATGTTGCGGTTTGCCTGACAATCAGTTTTATTTACTTCCTGTTTTGACTTTGACCAGTCATGCATGATATCATGTCCTCTAATGCATTACAATACTAGTGAGTAGGTAATGACCTTTATACCGGGCTAGGATATGATACTTTCACATCTACGGTGTCTTTTTCTTAATACAGTTTTTTACAATTGTTTACACACGTTTTCAAAACTCTGTGTCTATTTTTCAAAACTCCACACACAAAACCCACAACTGCTCACACAAAATGCAAAATGCCCCAAATCTCCAGCAAAATGACACACAACATTCAAAATGTCAAAAACACATGTTTAAAGCAAACATTCGCTTCACATTACAAACACTTTTGTCATAATATGACATTTTGGATACATCATGTACACACTGTTGCTCAAAACCTAAAGCTCTTCTGTCTTAGGCTTTCTATATGTATTTCCATACAAGAGTGAAAGTTACGGTATCAACAAAGAGAAGTTGAAATACACAGTAAAAATGCAAGCAATACTGAAACATTTGCTGTTGTGAATACAGTATTTTACAGCAAACAAGAAAAAAAAGCAAAGAAGAATACACTGACCACCAGATGTGGATGGAGTTTTGAAAACACTGATTTTGTTTTTTTCTAAAGACAAGTGTGTGTGTGTGTGGGGGGGGGGGGGGGGGTCGTGTACAGTATGTATTCATAGGCCTATAGACCCTTTCAACTGCAGAAACAAACAATTCTACAGTAAGCGTTCCATTTTCTGGAGGCACAAAAAAATGTATTGAGCTAATGGTACTGTAACATGGTGACAAACAAAAATAGAGTAAAAAGACAAATTTTAATAAAGTCAACTTTTTGTAGAACATTACTGTAAGCTAAAGTCCGATTACTGTATTTTCTCTATTTTCAAAGTATCTGCGTTGGTTCTGAATATTTCAACCGGAAATCCTCTAGGAGCAGATTGAAAGGGTCTATACCTATATAGAGAGTATATCTATTCATAGACCTATACTAAGGCAATGATTGGATGGTGTTCAGTAAAGTAAAGAGTGTTTGCACATGTGAAGAGAAAGAGTGAAGCACTGGTGATTTAGTGTGCCATTTTGATGGGTTGTGTTTGAAGAACGAAATCAAGTTACTTCCTGTTAGAATTTTGTGTGTTAGGTAGAAAATTGTGTGTTGTGTTTTGCAAAATGTGTTTTAGTCAATTGAAAACTGAGTCAAACACTGAGAATTAGTGTATGGTTTTGCAGATTTGGTGTCGGGTTATGATGTTTGGAGGACATGTTTAGAAAATTGTGTGACAAGCAAAGATTTAGTGTGTAAGCAGTTGAAAAAAACTGTAAACTAATACGACTTTTTAATGGGCCTGTCCCGTAGCATATTGTTCAGAACATCATCAGATAGGCCTAGGCTAGGCTAAGATAAATTGTTCAAACCATATTGTTTCAAAACAAACTAATGCCTAAAATGCGTAAATGAATTGCAATGCATGCTGGGAAGCAAAACTCAACATGAAATAAAGTACATGAAATATAACTAGAATGCATTGAAGTTATATTCACTCTAAGGCGTGTGATCAAACTGGGACGGCCTGAAAATAGCCTATCAAGGTACAATAAACTGAAAGGAACAATTTGGTACCTGAAGGTTTAATACTTGTACCCTTGCGTACCTTTTTTCTGAGCGTGCAGTAACATAGTAAAATAAGCTATATGACCTGGCATGGTGCCATTGTAGTATGAAATGGAAAATATGAAATGCCAATGTTTATGAAAAGCAGGTGTATAATGTGAGCATGACCTGTGATTCCTATGTGTAATTGTAAATACTTTTTTTCAGATACAGTAAGTTGATATGGAAGGGTTCACCACAAACCCAGTTCAGGACGCATTGTCGGACATCATAGAAAACCTCAATGAGGCTGACTTCAAGAAGTTCAAGCACCTTTTGAAGGGTGAAATTCCATGGTCAAAGCTCGAGAAAGCTGACCGGGGCGATACCATAGACTTAAAGGTGCCATGTGTAATATCCGCCAAAAAATCAATTCATACTCCACATTCCATAAAAGATGGAGGCAGTATACCTCCAGAAAGTGAGTTGGTCTACCCTAGAGTAACAACCGAGAAACGTGTATTGCAGTTTGGCTGGCAGTTATGTTGCCCGCATACCGCCTCCCATGGCCGAAGCTGGTATTATGACACCTGTCGGGCTGTGGCTAGTAATTTAGCATGCTAATTCTGGTTGATATCTCTGCAGCACTATACCTTGCCATTTTTTTAATGACATCATCACCCTTATTTCTTCTCATTCTTTTGATGCGTGTAGCTCATCTTTTGGATATTTTTACCTCAATTCTTACACATGGCACCTTTAATAGTGCAAACATTTACTGAGAAATTTTCTGGGAAGGTTGTGGTTAACATCTTAAAGAAGATGAATCTCAATCAGATGGCCAGCGACCTGCAGGAGGTAAGAATCCACTCTGACATGTTACTTTGTTACTTGTTGATGGATTGTAAAAGATAGATAGATACAAGGCCACAGCCAAGTGTGTATGTGTGTGTGTGTGTGTGGGAGGAGGGGGGCATATTCTATTAATGGAATTGATTAGGGATGAATAAATTACAACCATAACATTAATGATATGAACAAAAACCATGCATTGCAGGGAAATAATTCCAGATATTTTCAAAGTCAAAGTCAAAGTCAGCTTTATTGACAATTTCTTCACATGTTCCAGACATACAAAGAGATCAAAATTACATTTCTCACTATCCCACGGTGAAGACAAGACATTTTACCAATTTAACCCTCTAGGCGCCACAGGCGACTATAGTCGACAAGATGCGGCACTGAATAAAACGGCCGATTTAGTCAAATAGGGTGTCATATTTCGTTCGACTTCCACTCCACTAGATGGCAGACATGTCATACGTCATCCCCGAGTCGAAAAAAGGACACGCTTTAAACAAAACTTTCTAGCTACAGCGCATTGAATCAGTGCATGAAATACCGGAGCTAGTGTGCGTGTGAGCCACTTTGTCAGAGCGATATTGTCAACGTCAACGAGTATTTGCATTAGATTATCGTCTAATGGCATCAAAAAAGTTTACCTGAAATGAAGTGTTGGGTCTTCTATTCGCGGACCCTGATTCTGAAGGGGAATATCTGCCTTCAGAAAATGACGGTGATTCGTTTAGTGAGGCTTCAGATGCGTCCCTGCCTTGCAATGATGCAGCTGGACAAAGTGAGAGTTTACTCCATAGTTTAGGTTACACCAAGCACAAACGTTGAATCGTTTGCCCAATGTCACTGGTGGGAATAATGTTTCACGGGTTCGGAGTGTTCATCGGGAAGTTAGCAGGGTGTTAGTGGTGTGGCGAACGAGGCTGGAGGTAGCCTAATATCCATAGCGCTAGCTTCTGTCTTCTGAACGTGTGCCTCTCCACAATCGCTGCGACAGTAACGTGGTGGAGCCTTTGTCTAATGCCACTGGGTATGTTAGACGAGGTCGAAGTGCTCATAGGACAGTTAGGGGGGAACGTAGTGGCAGTGTGGGGAGTCGCAATGAGAATGACAGTAGGCCTAGTCCGAGCTGCACAAATTCTCTCCACTCGGCCCGCGCGAGGCAGATCTGGCCATGCTGCTCGCATGGTGGAGGTGGTGACACGCTCTCTCCCTCTCCCACACACACACACACACACACACACACATTAGGTCATGCATAGTCTATCACAAGATGATGGGAATGCCGGCCCTGTATGGATAGGGATAGGGAGTCATTATCTCTACAGCAAAAGGCCTGCTACATAAAAAAAAAAAAAGTCAGCCATTTAGTAATGATTTACACTGTTGATTTGCTATCTACTTCCCTGATCATTTAGGACATACAGTACACTATGTGTTCCTTTTTGTGTGTTCATGTCCTTGTGATGTGTGTGTCTTTGTCAGCTAAGAAAAAAAAAAAAAAAAAACATCAACAAAAAGAAAAAAAATACTAACATTGTCTCTTGTCTTGTCTCGTCATCTCACTCCTGATCTGTGCCTTGCCATGGCAAATGAGCTTTTGAACTAAACAGGTCTTGTCTACTTGTGTTTGTGTGTCATCTGAATAATATATATGTGGCCCATACATGGAATCAGAGTGCCTACTGTATGTAGTAAATGGAAAATCTCTACAGCAAAAGGCCAGTCTACCGCTACATGCATTTGGTTTGTTTCTGCCATTTATTAGTAATGATTTACACAGTTTGTTCACTACTTACTATTTACCTGAGCATTCAGTATTGTGCAATATAGCATACAGAAGGTGAGGGACATTTTGGGGGGAAAGAAGTGGTGCATTTTATCATTCAAACATGCGACTTTTCATGAAAATTCTATAATCCAAGATGGCCGCCACCATATGACGTCATAATATGCAAATTAGATATAAACATTTAATCTCTACATAAACTTTGGGTCATCCTTAAGTCCACAGACAAACATAACATTCAAGTAAACAAAAAAGTAAGTAAATAAGTAAATAAGAGGGCACATATAATGAAAAAAAAAAGAGCAGCAAAATTTGGTTGAAATTGTGCATAGACAGTCAATAAAATACTAGTGCAAAGTCAGACCAATAAAAGGCTGGGGTAGTTCTGTTTGACCTAAGTAAGAAAGAAAGTGGCATAGTGGTGCAAGTTATGTAAGAGCAGCAGAAGTGTTGTGTTTTCAGGACAACAACAACAAGTTGCAAAGTGTACAAGTGTGCAAGTGGAGTAGTGCAGTGCATATTTTGGCCAAACTTTAGGAAGTTGTGTTGCATGCTCAAGTTTTTGATACAACTATAGTTGTTTCAAAAAACTTGGGCATGCAACATTTTCATGTTTGCTCTGCGTTCTTCTAATTTTGTATGTTTGGATAGGGCTATTTCTTCCCTGTTTTATTTGTGGGCAGGTTACTTTCAGTCAGTCTCTTACAGACTGTGATCTATACAGGCTGGGTAAAGTAAAGTGTCAATACATGAGGCAGTGTATGTGTTGGCTAGGGGTGGGCGATATCGTCTGCGATAATATCGTGATTGTTGTTTTAACGATGTGCAAATTGACATTATCGAGTATTTAAATTACTTATGGGGAAAAAACACTCAAAATCACGCACTGAAGAGTCTCATACATTCCCAGGAGGTACAGTAGGCTATGCAGGAGAAGTGCAGCAGAGCAAGTGTCACATGATCACTAGTGGGTCACAACGTTGTCCCACGCAGCCTAGTGTTTATTTTGTGCAGTGAGAGTAGCCTACTTGGGATTTTATGCAGCTACTTCTGTTCAAGTAGCATTGATGAGACAGTCACGTTTTTTCCTACACGGTATTATATGGAGAGAAAACATTAGCCTTTGAGTATTTTAATAGTCAGTTGTAAACAAATAACTATTCTCATGTAACTCTTTTGTAAATGGACTGAAGTTCGCTCTAAATATCTGTTTACCGATTATGCTAACCGTTAGCATCTCCATGGGATTTCTCATATACATTAGCCATAAGCTAACGCATTAGTTTCTATTTTGTAACTTGGAATGCTAGCCTACGCGATTGCTCTAAAACAAAACATAGAAGGAAATAACTGAGATGTAGGCTACTCTGTTGGTCTGCTCTTAGTTTTACAGTGAATCCTATGTAAAGGTTTGAAAGGAACTTCAGCTTCAGACTTTCTCTTGGGAAACTGTTAGGCCCATTCCTCTTCTCTAATGTAGCTGGCTAGACCGGTCATTGCCACACACACAAGTGGGGGCAGAATTGGAAATGTGTCATAGAGTGACTGGTTGATTTGGTTAAAAAGTCACAGGTTAGGTTATTGGTTATTATTGTAATGATGCTATTCATAAATAATGAGCTGTAAAGTAACTCAGACTTTAACAAAAACAATTTTTTAAAGGATATCGACTAATTATCGTTATCGTCAAAATCACAAAAAATATCGAGATATTATTTTTTTGTCCATATCGCCCACCCCTAGTGTTGGCAGCAATAAGTTTAGTTATTCTTTGACAAATAAATTATTTCCCGCAGTGCACAAATTTGAAATGTTCCACTGCGTTCAGTACTACGGAACCCTAGAGGGTCATTGCAAGAAAACGTGCGCTCATTTTACTAAATTGTGTGCACATTTTACTAGATCATGTGCACGTTTTACTAAACCGTGCGCACATTTCACTAAATTGTGCATTATTTTTTTCAGAGAAGATAGTGACGGCAGTTGTGATTTAGTGCAATTAGACCATTTTTTGTGAGATGTAGACATATACAATGATTCAATGTCTCTATCAACTAGTTTGCAAAAAGTGTCAATAGCCGCATTAGCCTACTCACTGGTGCGTGAAAGTACTTTTGGGTTTAAACCCAGATTTAAGTAGTATATACTCTTTTGATCCCGTGAGGGATTTGCATGTAGCTTCCAGACTAGCGCAGTTGCGTGACACTTTTCTGAGGCCAATCACTCAGTGTTAACACCATTATGGTGACTAGGGACTTGAATTATAGTTTCAAATCCCATTGAATATTCCATGTCTGCATTCTTGTTAGTTTATAACATTATTATTTTGTTGTTTCTTTTTCATTATTTCCATTCCAATATGCTTTTTTATTTTATATTTCACATTATCTATGTATGCTGTATGTCAACCACCTATTAGGTGGACAGTGCCGTTTAAGAGAATGCCAACCGCACTTCAACCAAACTAGGCTAGTTGATTGGCAGATCTAGCGTCAACTAGAGGCGGTCTATTTAAGGGCGTTTTCTTCTCTTAGATTGTTTGCACTGATGATTGTCTGATTGGGACCGAAAATGTTTTGCACTTTGGTAGCATTTTGTACTTTTCATCACTTGGATTAAATGCAATGTTGCATCGGCAACATTGGTGAGCGAGTTCTCTCTTGACTGAAGGACAAATTTGCAAGATGAAATTACAAAACAATTGAGAACTTTTTTTCTATTTTACCACGTTGGGTGTGAAAGTCCAGCTTCAGAAAGTCCGGCTCACATTTTTGTTCCAACCATTCACTTAATCAGCTGATTCTAATTAGCACAACTCTTAAGCCAGGTCAGAGCCATAGAAAAAGAGAGTTGCGACACTCTTTGATGTCGCCGCCACGCGGTCACGTGGTTCACGTACCCTTCATCAGTTCCAAACAGCCCTCTGCGTGTCGTGTTCTTTCAATGGGATAGACAGCAGCAGGTGCGTTATTGAACAGGAAACATTAGAACAAATCAACCACGAGTGTTATTATGTGTTAGCATTCTTACATTATAGTGTCCATTAGGTATAATTGGTCTGCAAACATCAATCTAAAATATGTTCTAACATTGAATGTTTTTTTCCTTGCTGGACATTAGGAGTTCTTGGGTTCCTACATTTGCCTGTATCACGCCACATATACTTTACTTACATTGTCAAAATGTTTTGTATCCTGTTTGTGTGGATCCAGTGTCCTTTCCAGTTTGTTTGGTGAGATGAAGATGAAGGTGCCCCCCCCCCTAAATCTACCACACAGCTTTGATCATTGTAAGACTAGCCATAAACGTCTATCAAATAAATATATATATATATATAAATACCAATCAGTAGCCTAACACCTTCAATGTTGATCTTAAAGTTTGATCAATGCATTAAATCTGTTCGAAATAGCATAAGGGTGGTCACCACACAGCCTTGGTAATATTTTAAGACTAAGCCATAAACATCTGTCAAAAATACATAAACAAATAAGTAAATGTGAAAGGTTTGATCAATTCTGCAAAATAAGACACCCACTGGTTCAATAACACACTTGTAACTCAATAAGCAATCAACTGTTTCAATTAAACACTTGTAACTTATATTTCAGCCAGCTGGTGAGACCACAGCATGAAAAGGATGACTGATACATGTCAGGTTTTCAATAGATTTTTTTCAAGAAGTTTTCAATGTGTGTTTACAACAAGGAACAGGAACAAATGCAAAAAAGACTGGGAGGAAGGTATGGTGACACTGCAACATAAAAAATAAAAATATTTCAGTTTCCAAAGTCTGAACCACAACTGTGTGTGAACTACTACACAAAAGACACAATGTGGAAGGGATGGGTAGCTCTCCATATACTCTGTACACCTATAAGAGGGACATGGGAAGGAGGATGCAACACATTTGGCTGGAGTGAGTGTTATGAGAGGTGTGGAAGATGCTGGATCAACACACCTCCCTTTATCTAAGGACACTCGGTGTATTCTTGGGACAACAAATTCACACATGCCACACATCAAGTCATTAGCAGAAACCTAAGCAAGAGGCCAGCAAGTTTTACATACCCATACACAGCAACAAATTACTTGACAAATTACTTGGCAGACAAAGCAATCAAAATTATTACATCAAGAACACGAAATGCAAAACTCGATCATCAGTTGAAGCAAAAACTCTACTATATGAAATGCTACTATACACACACCACTGTCCCACGACCACGCTTGTGCCACACAACTTGGATCATATGCAGTATAATGTGTCAGATTCTCCTCTGAAGTGCAGTAAGGTAGACCAAAACGAGGCAATGGGGTACACTAATTATATCTTTAATGAGTTCTCGCCACTTATTGGTGAATGCATAGAACACAACAATACTGGTTTGGGTACCCCATGGCCTCGTTTTGGTTTACAATGACCGCCGTGTGAATAAGGTAAATAGAGACACCCCAGTGAAATGACTCTGCAATAAAGTATGCAATCATTACAGAAGGTGATAGAGGTCAGACTGCAGCCCATGCTGGAGAAGCAGAAGGCTTTTGAAGAACAGAGACTCATCTATGAACAAACAGAAGATAAAATTAGGGTGAGATATAGATCAGACTATTAAGATGTAGCATTGTCAACGACAAATAATGTCATTTAGCTTGTATGTTATAGAATCTTATGTGATATGCATTTGTATTATACATATAATAGTACTATATTTTAGATGTAACTGACATCTCATCATGTATACAATTCAGATTTGTTACATGTTGTTTTATTTAGACTCAGGCCAGTACACAGTGAAGCGGATCAACAAAGGATATAAGAAGTTTGACCAGTTTCTACAAGATGAAGTGACAGCCAAAATAGCTGCACTGAGGGTGGAAGAGGAGCAGAAGAGTCAGATGATGGAGAAGATTGAGGAGATGAACAGAGAGATCTCATCTCTTTGACAAAATGAGAGCCATGGCAGAAAATATAAGAACTGATGATGTCACATCCCTGCATGTAAGAACATGTTTTCTTTTTGATGATAAACATCATTTCATATTTAGATATGATCATTGATTGTAGTAACATTAATGATGGTATTTGCATTCACATATTAATCTATTTTGATTATACTGTTTAGGGAGAGTAATTATGATCTAATCTCTCTTTATTTTTTCACAGAATAGCACAGCGGAAAGGTGAGTGATCTACAGGTTTTCAACGGCCATGTAAATCCTGGAAAAGTCCTACCTTTTCAACCCTTAAACAGACGAGTAAAATCATTTTCCATTTTCCTAGCCTTTTCTATTGCCAGTTCATTCTTAATTTAAAGCCAGTTCATTCGGCCCCCTGCCGAATAAGTGGTTATGATTGATTCCTGGATATTTAGTGATTCAGAAACAAGTGTGACTAATCTGAACAAGACTTAGTCTAATCTAAAACTAATCTGCAGAGCAAATTCAAATGAGTTTGCGGATTCATCAGGGTTCATCCAGGATATCAATTGCTGAACCATTCAGTACACCATTCATTGATGCCAGGCTATTCAGTACACCATTCATTGATGCCAGGCCATTCATTGAATTTTCTGGATGTCATGAAACTCCTCCTACATAGAATGAAATGAATGATGTACCATAATGAATATATATAATATTGAAATGTTATGTCAATGTCATTAAAAAAAATGTTATGTTAATGTCATTAAAAAAGTGGGATATTCTTGGATCTGCCTCTTGTCTGTCTCCTCTCTGTAGTTCTGAACCCGCACCCACAGCAGCACCAACACCCCAGTGCACACAGCAGGATCTAGAGACGGTTCAGATCAATGTGGCAAAACACCTGGACAACCAGGAGGGCACACTCGTGAAGAAAATGATCCAAAAGATTGGTCAGTATAATAAACACAGACAGACACACACACAGTGTTCTGTTCCTCTTTTTCAGTATGTATGGTAAAGGTCTAACGGAACTGTAGTAAACTCAGACATGCAGACTGAGGGAGACATACAGATACATATACCACAATTATTACCATATTTATTATTTTCTGATTCTATTGGTATCTGGTTTCGATTTCATTTCAGTGTGAAACTGCTGAATTTTCTGCACATGCTCGTGTGTGTGTGTGTGTTATTTTATCTGCAGCTCCTGTGGCTCTGGATCCCAACACTGCACACCCAGATCTCATCCTGTCGGAAAATCTGACCAGGATGACATATGTTAAAAATAACCCAAAGAGATTTGATAAGTACTGTACGGCAGTGCCCTGGGCTCTGTGGGCTTTAACTCAGGGACCCACAGCTGGGATGTGGAGGTTGGAGAGAACTCAATGTGAGTGTGATGACAGAGGGTGTCTTGAGAGGAAGGGAGACTACAGCTTCAGGAGTGGACGGTGGTGTGTGTTGTATGATGGTGCTGTATACGGAGCATGTGCTCCTCCTCATGCCCCCACTCTCCTCACAATGAAGCAGAAACTCCAGAGGATCAGAGTGCAGCTGGACTGGGACAGAGGAAAGGTGTTATTCTCTGACCCTGATAATAACACACACCTATACACTTTCACACACACTTTTACTGAGAGAGTGTTTCCATACTTCAATACTGACCGCACTCTAAGGATCCTACCAGTGAGTCCTCAGTAACAGCAGAGCGGCACAGTTCTGCTTTGGGCACCCAAATTGCCAGCAGCGGCACTGATTACAGATACAGATAATGGTGACACTGTGCACCCCTAGTACAGACACACACACACAGATATAGATACAGATAATGGTGACACTGCACCCCTAGTACACACACACACACACACACACACAGATACAGTTACAGATAATGGTGACACTGGGCACCCCTACAGACACACACACACACACAGAGAGAAAGAAACAGTTACAGATAATGGTAACCAGGGTTCTAAATTAACACCCGCCAAATGCGGGTTAAAATTAATTTTGGCGGGTGTTAATAAAAACTTACTAGCCAGTTTGGCTGGTGATGCATGAGGCATTACGTGCTCTCGGTCATATATTCCCCCTGGCAGTAGGCCTACTTCCAACATTTCCCATGACCACTGTGCCGTAATGCTACGTGATACGCCCATTGACTGGGAACTACCAAGGAACGACACAAGTGCGACTGCCTAGGGGCAGTAGTTCAACCGACCAAACTTTGCGTCCTTGTTTGCGATTGAGATTTCAAACTACCCTTTCTAGAAACACCAAATCCAAGAACGATGGAGCGAACTACCAAGGTTGCGACGCAAGTTAGCAAACGACACTTTCTAGAAACGAGCCCCTGGGCAGTTGCACTTGTGTCGTTCCTTGGTAGTTCCAGTTGGTGTCCGGAGCGCCTAACAAAAAATCACAACCGCCTAACCAAAAATTACAAAGTGGATGTTTATCTCGTGACTCAATGATTGATCTATCCTGTAGCTTCATTTTCATTAAGAGACAGACTCCCCTACTTGTCTCATTCTTGCTATTTATGTTAATTCGAGTATGCCTTACTTTTTGATAGACTCTTAAAATCAGCACATTGATAAATGGTGTAGTGGCTAAAGCAGGTGACTTGTCCCAGCATTGTAGGTTCGATTTTCTTATGAAGTGAGATTGTCCTCTTGGTTCTGGCTACCTGTAGGTGAACTAGTGTGGCTAGATTCAATTGTTTTTGACTGATGTCTTGTACCTATTGGTCTCTCGATGTAGAGTAACTATATACATAAATATGTATGGTCAAAACCTATTGTGTCTCGTAGGCCTACTCTTACTCAGAGGTGAAAAGGAGAGATAGGATGCAAGCTCCGGCCAAGTCCACAGAGCACCGACTCAGCCACGAGACAGTTAATGAAATTTGCGATGAGGCATTGGTTGAACTGACAGCTGAATATGATGATGTACAATTAGGCTAGAGGTAGTGGAATTGATGGAGACCTCTGCTGAGTGTCTGAACAGACTAAAAGAGATAGCCCTGAAGCCAAATCCCCTCTCCACTCCAGAGTACATTGACATGCTCATTGAGCGAGAGAAAGCTGAGGCCATACCAGGCTGGGGTGAACAAGTTAAGTCCCTGATGGCCATCAAACAAAAGGCAGAGTGCATAGCCAAATTAGAGAAAGGTGAGGAACTCCTTCCAAATTCACAGTGATCAGAAATCTTATCAAAACTTAGATAAAATCAAGACCAGCCCAATCCAAGAACACAAGACGAGGTCACTCCATTCTGACATAAAGAAACAAGCAGGATGTTGAGAGACAGACAATTACGACAGAAAGCTTAAACATAAATGTGTAGCAGATGCTGTAGAAACAGCTCCTGCGTGACCGAGCTGTATACATTGTCTCCGCTTGCTTCAGGGATATCAGCTTCATTCTTATTTTTCCCTACGTTTAATTGTTTTAATGATTCCTGATAATGGACAGGTATGTATTCTATTTTCCAGTGAAGTTTCCATATATATACATACATTTAATTTTGCCTCCAGTGGGCCTGTCTGTTATAGGGTATAAAAGAGTATTTTTATTAATGTTAGAAATGTTGACTGTTTCTATTGATGTTCAGTTTCAAGACAGCCTCTGTTGTAATTAAATCTTGAATGTAAATCAGTTCAGTTTAACCCTGTGTGTACAATGTGTCCATTAGTATGCTCTGCAGTACACAAAAGATATAGGGGAGACATTTTCTTTCTTTCTTTCTTGTACCTTTTCCATTTTTTCAATTATTTCTCAATCAGTAGTGTTAGTATATGCTTGTTCTGTTCTGTGTGAACAAAGTTTGACTGATTTAAAAATAATAAAGTTATATTATGTATTAGTGTGGCTTCCTTCACCTTCAAAAACAAATTATGAAAGAGTGCTAAATAATCAAGGCAAATATCAAACATATTTGTACTAGAGATGATCATACATGTAAGATCAACTATTTTTGGTCATGTATACAAGCTTGTTCTGCTTTTAATACCACAGGAAGCAAATGGGAGAGAGATGGGGTGGGGTCGGGAAATTACCTGGGCTGAAGATTGAACAGGTAGTTTTGAGAATTTCAATTCTGATCTGAAAACTGTACCAAATCGACTGAGAAAAACTGTAACATGACTGTGTGTACAAGTGGAGAAATCAGGTCAGTCATTATACAGTCTTTTGAATGAGGTCATCTGTACCAGCAACAGAAGAAAGAAATGACACCTAGAGACACAGCTATTGAAGCAACATGTGTATTTAAAGCCATTCACTCGGACTCCTAGACACTAGGACTCCTAGATGTCTGATTGGTTGTGGGAGTCGCAGAGGTTATGCCTCGCTGGAGCCCTGTCTCCGAGTCTTCCACAGAGGTCAAAAGGGTCTGCACCTGTGTCTCGGGGGTTTCCCTGGAGGTCTCTGAGCCGTTTGCCTGCTGCACCCTCGTCTTGGAATCTCTCGTGGAGGTCTCGGAGCCGTTTGCCTGCTGCACCCTCGTCTTGGAATCTCTCGTGGAGGTCTCGGAGCCGTTTGCCCGCTGCACCCTCGTCTTGGAATCTCTCGTGGAGGTCTCGGAGCCGTTTGCCCGCTGCACCCTCGTCTTGGAATCTCTCGTGGAAGTCTGTGAGGTGTTTTCTCGCTTGACCCGTGTGTCAGAAATTCTTGTGGAGGTATCTGAGCCTTTCGCCGGTTGCACGTGCGTCTCGGAGTCCCTCGTGTCCCTGTGCGGCTCCTCCTCCGTCACGGTGAATGGCTGGAGCACAGCGGACACCTTGGCGGTCAAGCGCCGTCTGGGCACGGTCAGCACGTAGCGATGCTCCAGGAGCTCGTCCGGCGACGGCGGGTACAACTCGTCCCACATGGGCATGGTCAGTGTGGCGATGAGCCAGGAGGCCTGGAACTTCTTCTGTTGGTCCTGCCGAAACTGGGCCTCCCAGGCAGCCTGGAGGAAGAAGAACATCACTGTTCACAACACAACGTCCTGGTGCTGTAAAAGGACTCCCAATTCACAGTGTGACATTTGGGTGCGGTGATGTGTGTGTAATGACACGTGTCTGGCTGTGCTCCAATACTTACAATGCCTAATATGAGTGCACAAGTGCATCATACATCCTACTGTGTGTGTGTGTGTGTGTGTGCGTGTGTGTGTTTTTGAGTGTGTGTGTGTGCGTATATGCGTGAATGTGTGTGTGCGTATATGCGTGAATGTGTGTGTGTGTGTGTACTTGTTACCTAGCGCATATGGAGTTACATTTGTTCTACTTTTATGAGGAAGCACACAAATTATATTATGAGGAAAAATAAAACTCGAGCACAAAAAAAACTTGCAGGAATCTATGTTGTGCTCCACAAATGGCTTTGCCTGTTAGCTAATATCAATATGTATGTGCAACATCAGTCTTTCTTTTAGTTTCACTGTACGTGCGATCACATAAACTGCTCCTCCGCTCGCTCAGGAGGTCTGTCGCACTCGCTCAACTTCATCTGTGTGCTCGCTCAAAACTGTCGACAGCGTTACGTTTGTTCCACAATCGTCAACCAATCAGAAAATTCAGGGAAGATTAAGAGCTCATTGGCTGCGAGGGTGGCAGAGATCTCCTGAAAGAAAGGGGGCTGATGTTGCACATACATATTGATATTAGCAAACAGGCAAAGCCATTTGTGGAGCACAACATAGATTCCTGTTTGCTCAACTACAGTACGTTTTTTTGTGCTCGGGTTTCATTTTTTATCAAAATATAATTTGTGTGCTCGCTCAAAATATTTTTTTTGTGCTCAAATTGTGCTGCTGCTCGCTCATGAAAGTGGAACAAATGTAACTCCATACGCGTGTGCGTGTGTGAGTACTTGCTACCTGGCTCTGCTGGATCCAGCTCCTCTCCAGCTTGTTGCCCTGCGCGTCGCACAGCAGCAGGGCCCTGTGCAGCAGCTGCGTGGCTGTGCTCCTGTGGCCTGCCAGCTGGTTCATGTAGGCCTGCAGGTGCAGCAGCCGCGGCTGGTACAGCTGGTTGCCTCTGAAGCGCTGTCTGAACTCAGCAAAGCACTACACACCAGCCCAGACGCAGACACAGAGAGAGAGACAGGCAGAAGGAGAGCAAGACAGATAGACGGAGAGGGAGAGACAGAAGGAGAGCAAGACAGATAGACGGAGAGGGAGAGACAGAAGGAGAGCAAGACAGATAGAAGGAGAGGGAGAGACAGAAGGAGAGCAAGACAGGCAGAAGGAGAGGGAGAGACAGGCAGAAGGAGAGCAAGACAGATAGAAGGAGAGGGAGAGACAGAAGGAGAGCAAGACAGGCAGAAGGAGAAAGAGACAGACAAAAAGAGAGGAGGACAGACAGAAGGAGAGAGACAGATAGAAAGAGAGGAGGACAGACAGAAGGAGAGACAGACAGAAGGAGAGAGACAGACAGAAAGAGAGGAGGACAGACAGAAGGAGAGACAGACAGAAGGAGAGAGACAGATAGAAGGAGAGAGACAGACAGAAGGAGAGAGACAGACAGAAAGAGAGGAGGACAGACAGAAGGAGAGACAGACAGAAGGAGAGAGACAGATAGAAGGAGAGAGACAGACAGAAGGAGAGAGACAGACAGAAGTCCATTAAACATGTTATTGATCAATGTCATCATGTGAGTTATGAGATCTTACTGGGGCTCCTCTAACACAACAAACCCCTGAACACAGAAGGAAGAACAGAGAGAAGGAAAGAAGGAAGAACAGAGAGAAGGAAAGAAGGAAGAACAGAGAGAAGGAAAGAAGGAAGAACAGAGAGAAGGAAAGAAGGAAGAAATCAATCAAACAGACAGACAGACAGACAGACAGATACAAATGGGCATTGGCAGGACATTATGATGTTTTTTGCCAAACCCCATAACTACACATTCAGGCAAGTCATTTGCCAGCCATGCAGTCAGAAATAAAAGTTACGTCAAATTAGACCACTGGAGCATTTAGAGCAGCGTGCCTGTACACGCGTTAAGTCTAGTCCTGACTGAAAGACAACTGCAGTGGAGATTCCTGTACACGCGTTAAGTCTAGTCCTGACTAACAGACAACTGCAATGGAGATTCCTGTACACACGTTAAGTCTAGTCCTGACTGAAAGACAACTGCAGTGGAGATTCCCCCAGACAAGCTTGGTCTCCCGCTGGGCTCCAGGCCTGTAGTGTAGTGTGCTATGTGCTGGGCTCCAGGCATGTGTGGGAAACGGGCCTGTAGTGAGTGTGCTATGTGCTGGGCTCCAGGCATGTGTGGGAAACGGGCCTGTAGTGAGTGTGCTATGTGCTGGGCTCCAGGCATGTGTGGGAAACGGGCCTGTAGTGTAGTGTGCTATGTGCTGGGCTCCAGGCATGTGTGGGAAACGGGCCTGTAGTGAGTGTGCTATGTGCTGGGCTCCAGGCATGTGTGGGAAACGGGCCTGTAGTGAGTGTGCTATGTGCTGGGCTCCAGGCATGTGTGGGAAACGGGCCTGTAGTGAGTGTGCTATGTGCTGGGCTCCAGGCATGTGTGGGAAACGGGCCTGTAGTGAGTGTGCTATGTGCTGGGCTCCAGGCATGTGTGGGAAACGGGCCTGTAGTGAGTGTGCTATGTGCTGGGCTCCAGGCATGTGTGGGAAACGGGCCTGTAGTGAGTGTGCTATGTGCTGGGCTCCAGGCATGTGTGGGAAACGGGCCTGTAGTGAGTGTGCTATGTGCTGGGCTCCAGGCATGTGTGGGAAACGGGCCTGTAGTGAGTGTGCTATGTGCTGGGCTCCAGGCATGTGTGGGAAACGGGCCTGTAGTGAGTGTGCTATGTGCTGGGCTCCAGGCATGTGTGGGAAACGGGCCTGTAGTGAGTGTGCTATGTGCTGGGCGACCTTGAGTGCTCTGTGGTAGATGTCCTGGATGTGCGCGTTGTTCTCCAACAGGGCTTTCCTGAACAGCAGCACCCGCAGCTCCAGGAACATGACGTTGCCACCGATGGCCAACAGGCTGGACGGTGCCTCACGGTACACTTTAGTCGCCTTGGTGTAAAATAGACGCGCTTGCGGCCAGTCACCCAGCCTCACGTACCTTGAAACACACACACACATTCATACATGTCCATACACACACACACACACACACACACACACACACACACACATACAGTACAAGCCCACACAAACAAAGCAGAGGGTGACAAAGCACATACTTAGTGTTGTGTGTAAGTGTATGTGTGTGTCATGGAGTGTTTATGGCATGTGTCAGTGAGAGGGTGTTAAGAGTGTGTATGTGTGTATTGTTTTTCGGTCGTCAAACAAACAATCTTCCACTCTCTTGTCTAGGGGAAACACTACAGCTAATACCTGACCAAGTATCTTACCTGGCGAGTATCTTACGTGGCATATCCAGTGTTTCCGATACATTGACTTATTTGTGGCGGCCCACCACAATATCAACATTGACCACCACACAATGATTTTCCAGGTTGTACTAAATTGTGCTTAAATCTGGTTAGCACCATAACCACGCTGCGCTAATTTGATAAAAACTGTTGCATTCAAGTTAATTCTGCAAACCAACCACCACAAATAGAATTCAATTCTGTGGGAAACACTGCATATCCCTGTGTGTGTGTGTGTATTTTGTTACTCTTCCGTGTGTGTATAAGCTATGGTTGAGGCCTACGAAAGTTACCAACTTACTGTACCTTCAGTCCGGGCTGGAGTATTTACCAACTAGTCGTTGTCTCTTCGAGCAAATACTGTACAACCATGTGGTTTTGCTTGCACAGAGTGCAGCCCATAGACTGCGCTTATTTTGCTTGAATTTCCCCTGGGGATCAATAAAGTATCTATCTATCTATCTATCTATCTATCTATCTATCTATCTATTTATCTATCTATCTATCTTATTATGTAACTGTGGAGTCCTTGGACATTGGAGAGAGCGCGAGCGAGTGATGTCAGCTGATGTCCCACATGGATAAGGGTTCATTTAAGCTCAAGAGCTTGTGTGTGTGTATGTGTGTGTGTGTGTGTCTGTCTTACCAGAGACAGACTGCTGAGTACAGAGTGAACATCAGCCCTTGGTCAGCCAGCAGACAGGGGTCAGACTGGGACTCATGCACAAACATCAGGCACTCATCCAGATGTCTGACCAGAAAACCTGAAAACACACACACACAAGTGAGAACAGTACGCAGGCAGACAGAGATAACCAGATAAATAGATGTTTTTATCAGTCATACAAAGCCTTTGACAATCACAAGGTCATATGGCCTAGGCATGGCACATCAATGTAAAGTAGGTAAAGAAAAAGAGCTTTATAAAGATTTTGTAAAGAGACTAAGGGCCCTATCATGACATTCTAAAGCGCATCGTCACTCGTCAAAAGCTTATTCAAATTTAGTAGGATGTCCAGTCCACATTGGGAGTGTTTTCGTTATCAAACGTCGAGCGCATGGCACGACAAGGTGTTCCTAGGTTTCTTAATCAGTCATGGGGGTGTGTTTTGGGCGTAACATCATTTAAACCAATGACAATGACATCTGTCATTCCCTTTAAGGCGCGATGTCAAAGAATGCATCGGTATTTTGACAGTCAACGGTGCATTCAAAGGAGGCTGCTTGCAAGACCGTATGGAATGGTCATTCCACTAAACCATGCTTTACTAAAACCTAGCATAGCCCTCACGCATTTGTACTTGTCTATTATTTGAACTCATTGGCAAAGTGAAACTAACTTCACCATGGTGTCAGTCAACAACAAGACAGTTATATGCAGTTACTGTACTTTCACTATTGACTGACAATGGGTTACCATCGAAAACATAGGCTGGAAAAAGCAACACTTACCCTATTGCTCAAATGACTGAATAAAACAACATTTATCCTGCAGAGGAGTTGCTTATATCTCGTGACAGTGCGTCTTCAGCTGTGCTCCATACGTGTCTCTCGCCTCTCCCCTTATCACTTTTAACCGTCATTACCAGTTTGCAAATGATGAATAACTACTCATCATGAGATGTACAGTATTTTGTAATATCTTTATTCTAATTATGTTTCCCATTGTAATTGTGCAATTTGTAATGCTTTGCATGGAAGTGCGCTGGTGTGCGTTCATGAATGATAGAAGGATGGTGCGTGCACCTGCCAATATGACTGTTGACAATGCCCTCTTAAAATAACATATAAACAACTCGCCATAGACTTCTGACCAGGTGTACAATAGCGATTTTTAGACAATGCGCTAAGCCACTCCCTAAGTTGTTAATTGCCACACCCCTGGGCGCATTGTTTAAAAAATAAACGTGCAAAATAAGGAATTAAACTTTGCGCCGGGTGGAAAATGAGTTTTATGCCATGCGCCAGGGTGCAAAATACAGCCCTAAAGCTTGGAATGGAAATCAACACAAAAAGACAAATGTGCAGCTTCTTAGCCAGACACCTTCAATGTTCATTCGGTTTACTGTGGATCTATGTTAACATGACTCTCACCAGATGAATTTCGTTCCGCTTAGCTCCGCCTAGCTTCACTCACATCCATCTGGGACCTCTTCCATTGAGAGTGATTTCAGCACCAGATTTTATGGTACAGCCAATCAGGACGCAAGGCGGGAGTTTCATAGATGTGACATAGCGTAGAAGCGACTGTGAGACTGTTCTCAGCGTCACGGGTTGGCTTCGATGTGAGTGGTTGAAGTAGCACGTCAATAGATGACGGACAAGTGGCTTATTCAATCATATGCAAGCATTTTTTGATTAGGCCCAGCCTTCTGAAGCAACACTCCAATGGATTGGTCCCAGATGGATGAGTGGAGCTAGGCGGAACGAAATTCATCTGGCGAGAGTCAGGTTAGATCTATGTAAGGATCTATTGAGAATACTTTCAGAGTGAAGGTCTTTAAACTAACAGCAAACCTTGAGCATACAGAGTGTACAGTTGAACTAAGTTCTAAAACCTCAGTTTCAAGAAAAGGCTGGAGTGTGAAACAAGAGTGTGACTGTTTTGTGGGAATATGGTCAGTGTAAGTCATTCAGTTGAGGCAGCCTGTACTGCATTTAAGCATTCAATGGCAAGAGCTTGGAAGACATTTTCACTTTTTAACATTAAAGGATTACTAGCAACAGTGTGTCACGGATGGAAATTAGCACCAGGCACCAGTGAAAATATGAAAGTTGGCTGGTAGATGTGTGTGTGTGTGTGTGTGTGTGTGTGTGTGTGTGTGTATGTGGGTAGGTGTGTGTGTGTGTGTGTGTATGTGGGTAGATGTATGTGCGCGTATGTGGGTAGATGTGTGTGTGTGTGTGTCTGTGTGTGTGTGTGTGTGTGTGCGTGTGTGTGCGTATGTGCGTGTGTGTATGTGGGTAGATGTGTGTGTGTGTGTGTGTGTGTGTGTGTAGATGTGTGCGCGCGTATGTGGGTAGATGTGTGTGTGTGTGTGTGTGTGTGTGTGTGTGTGTGGGTAGATGTGTGTGTGTGTGTGTGTATGTGGGTAGATGTGTATGTGGGTAGATGTGTGTGTGTGTGTAAAAGCACAAGTGTGCGAGCCAGTCTTTACCAGCGTAGAGCATGCAGTTCAAGCAGGACATGTAGAACCAGCCTTTACCAGTGCTGACCCCTCTAGTGTTGCTCAGGCGCTCCAGACGCATGGTCACCTGCACACACATGTTGTACCTGGGGGGTGAACACACACACACCACCGTCTGTGCTCAGTACACACTCATGAACCTCTGAACACAAAAGCAAAGTATAGTATACAACAGATATACAGTACAGTACTATGCAAAAGTCTTACATGTTCTGCTTCAGTATTGGCACAAGGACCATATTGTTTATTTCCCACCCTCACTGTTAATTAGAATATGAACAGAGAACACAAAATAAACATATATGGCCATCATAGCACTGCTAAAACAACAAATCTAATGGGCGCTGAACACTTTTGCACAGTACTGTATATGCCCCCCCCAGCTCACACTAGGAGCGGTGTACTGAGAGAGTTACTGCTGCTCACACTAGGAGCGGTGTACTGAGAGAGTTACTGCTGCTCACACTAGGAGCGGTGTGCTGAGAGAGTTACTGCTGCTCACACTAGGAGCGGTGTGCTGTGAGAGCCATTGGAGCTCAGCTCACACTAGGAGCGGTGTACTGAGAGAGTTACTGCTGCTCACACTAGGAGCGGTGTACTGAGAGAGTTACTGCTGCTCACACTAGGAGCGGTGTGCTGAGAGAGTTACTGCTGCTCACACTAGGAGCGGTGTGCTGTGAGAGCCATTGGAGCTCAGCTCACACTAGGAGCGGTGTACTGAGAGAGTTATTGCTGCTCACACTAGGAGCGGTGTACTGAGAGAGTTATTGCAGCTCACACTAGGAGCGGTGTACTGAGAGAGTTATTGCAGCTCAGCTCACACTAGGAGTGGTGTGCTGAGTTATTGCTGCTCACACTAGGAGCGGTGTGCTGTGAGAGCCATTGGAGCTCACACTAGGAGCGGTGTGCTGTGAGAGCCATTGGAGCTCACACTAGGAGCGGTGTACTGAGAGAGTTACTGCTGCTCACACTAGGAGCGGTGCACTGAGAGAGTTACTGCTGCTCACACTAGGAGCGGTGTGCTGAGAGAGTTACTGCTGCTCACACTAGGAGCGGTGTGCTGTGCAGTGCGCTGACCTGTTGGTGAAGAGCATGGGGGTGGAGAGGTTGGCCATGAGCCACACGTCCACGCCCACCTGGTGCAGCTGGTGAATCACGCTCCGGGCCTTGTAACCTGCGAAGCAAACCAGGCTGACCGTCTGTCTGTGCTCTCTGCTAGTGATGGTTGGTTTGGTGCAAGAACAAGTACACATTTGAACCCCCGTGTGCAAATTTTGTTTTAAATCAAGGGGAGACATAGGTTACATGATCGCAACACTGCGTTGTCATGGACTACAGGTAGGAAATACAGCCTGTGTGTACAGCCTAATATGACAACATTAGCTTTTTTCTTTTATTTACCACAAAGCCTGGTATAATACAGCCTAAACCATGTAGGCATTAATACAGCCTAAACCATGTAGGCATTAATACAGCCTAAACCATGTAGGCATTAAGTCAAGTATCCGTAGCTTGATATAAGTAGGCAGTCGTTTTATTTGTCGTCTTCCAAAAATGCTTAACCAACATGGACGTGCCCAACACTAAACTTGTGCATGAGCGGTCATCTACCAATCATCTAACAACCAACTATGTAAGGCCATGTTTTAAAAAAATGTCGGTGGCCAAATGCCATGCCTAAATTGGCTGAAGCTAACCCAGACGCCCTAGTGCAAACACACACACACAGACACACACACACACACACACTCACCATACTGGATGGCCTCCTCTAGATGTCCATCACAGAGGCGGGTGATGCAGAGGTTGCGTATGAAGTGGGAGATGAGTGTGTAGGCCTCGGTGGTGTCGGGCAGCTGGGCCAACAGCTCAAAGAGCTGCCGCTCATAACGCTTACACTCCTCCTCCTGACCACAGCTCTGGCTGAACCGGTGCAAGTCCAGAATGGAGAAGACCACCTGGGGAGGGAGGAGAGAGGGAGAGAGAGAGGGAGGGAAGGAGGGAGAGAGAGGGAAGAGAGGCAGGGAGGGAGAGAGGAGAAAGAGGGAGAGAGGAGAGAGGGAGAGAGGGAGGGAGAGAGGAAAGGGAGGGAGAGAGAGAGGGAAGGGAGAGAGGGAGTGAGGGAGGGAGAGAGGGAGTGAGGGAGGGAGGGAGGGAGGGAGAAAGGAGAGAGGAAGGAAGAGAAGGAGGGAGGGAGAGAGGAGAGGCAGGGAGGGAGGGAGAGAGAGAGGGAGGGAGGAGAGAGACAGAAGGAGGCAGAGAGGAGGGAGGAGGGAAAGAGAGAGAAAGGGAGGAAAGAGAGAAAGGGAGGAGGAGGGAGAGATTGGAGTCATTATCTTTTCAGTGCAGTTTTTTAGTTTCTCTGTTTATTGGCAGAATGACACAAAAACTACTGCATGCTACATGAAAATTGGTGGAAGGGTGTAGCATGTGTGTGTGTGCGTGCGTGCGTGTGTGTGTGCATACTTGCATGCGTATGTATGTGTGTGTGTGTGTGTGTGTATGTATGTGCATGTGTGTGTGTGTGTGTGTGTGTGTGTGTGTGTGTGTGTGTGTGTGTGCGTGTTTGCACGCGTGCCCATGTATGTGCGTGTGTGTGTGCATTTATGTGCGTGCGTGCGTGTGCGTATGTATGTATGTGTGTGTGTGTGTGTGTATGTATGTGCATGTGTGTGTGTGTGTGTGTGTGTGTGTGTGTGTGTGTGCGTGTTTGCACGCGTGCCCATGTATGTGCGTGTGTGTTTGCGTTTATGTGCGTGCGACGTGCGTGCGTGTGTGTGCGTATGTATGTATGTGTGTGTGTGTGTATGCTGCTCCACCCTATCCTGCTGAGAGGTCAAGGTGGCTGTGTTCTGTTCCATGGTGATGGCCAGCATGGCACGGTCAATCTGTGGCACCCTCTTGATGCAGCTGATCTTCCACATGAAGGACAAGCAGTTGATTTGCTCGTGCAGAAACGCTAATCTCTTCTCCCTACAACTCCACAGCATTCCAGAACAACATAACAGGACACAAACATCTGTTACCACAGGATGACAAAAGTCTTTACATTTTAATATAAGGAAAAGAGTCCTAACATTAGGTGGATGGGGTCAAATGTGATAAAAGATGGCAAGGTTAAAGGTAAAATAGCTAAAGGTGCTAAGGTGTCAAGGTGGTTGGGTGAAAAAGTGCTCTGCTCAGATTGAAAATGCTAAAGTGAAATGTAAGCGGGTTAAAGGTTAAAGGTTAGCTAAATTAAAGGTTGAAAAGGTTAAAGATGCTAAAGTCAAAGGTCAGCAAGCTAAAGGTGCTAAGGTTAAATATGACCAGTTTAAAGGTCAGCTGGAGTCAAAGTGGGCAGTTGTGCTGTGGCAGGTGCGTGGCCTACTCAGGTCTCTCGAGTTCCTGTGAGCGGAGCCTCAGCTTCCTCATCCTCTCGTAGACGAGTTTGACGGCGGCGATGACGGGCGTCATGGGCAGCCGCCTGCCCAGTAGCCGTAGGGCCTTGGTGAACATGGCCTCCGCCTCCTTAATCTGACCCGTGTTGAACAACACCTGCGAACACAAAGCAAGAGGGGTTGGGCTGTGGGAACCAGGAAGTGTTTCCTGACCTCTGTCTGACCCCTCTTAGGGCCCGTCCACACGGAGACGCTTTTTGAGTTAAACGCAGAGGTTTTGCTTCGTCTTGGCTGAGCGTCCAAACGAATCCTGTAAACGCACTGCCCGAAACCGCACTTTTTTGAAACCTGGTCCCAGAGTGGAAAAATCTGAAACCGTAGCTCTTTTGAATTCGTTTGGACAGCGAAACCGCACATCCTACTTGCATATCGATGAGGTCATCGCCACACCTCAGCTGCCCTGGACTTGACACTTATAGTATTGCCTAACAACAATAATAACAGTATCGACTGTTACTAACAGAGGTATTATAGCAATATTATAAATGTGTCGACAGAATAGCCTAGAATTTGGGTACGCCTAGCCTTTGCACTTCCGGTGATAACCAAAACTAATGTGAATCGCGGACTATCCTACAACCAAAGAAAGTAAAGGAGATTATTTTTACCTGCGTTAGCCAAATAAAGGACGGGACTGCACCCTTCACAAACCGTAAAAATTAAGTTTATTAGTTTTACAGTGGACTACAGTTGACAGTTCACTATAAGTCCACACAAACAATTCTGGTTTCCATGCACTAGCCAGTTTTGTCATAGCCTAGTCTGTCTGTTGTATGGCCTACACAGCGCGCAAGCTTTGGTCAATTTCTGTAACAAACAGTGCCACCTATAGGCCTGGGATATGAAGTAACGTGTTGAGTCGTGTTGAGATGGATCCGTTTGGACGCAAATATTCTTGATACGGTTCCAGGGAAGACGGAGGAAAAAAGGTCGGTTTGGTACGTGTGGACTAGGCCTTAGTACGCAGATAGCCAATTTCCTGTGCATGGATTAAGCCTAGTTTAAGAATATTGTATTTATTTATTTATTTTTAAATGGAGATTTTCACTGAAGTTTGCTTTTAGTTTGGAGTTAGTTCCAATGACAATTCATGTTGTACTACATATTCTTACATACACAATGCTCAAATGTTCAAAAACATGCAGAGGAGAACTCCCCGGACATGCTTCCTCAATGTTTCAGGCTGAGTTTTGTGTGTGTTGATGATGAATGTCTGAACACAAAAAACATTCAAACCTATTAATTTATACAACAGCACACTCCATGTCTGGATCCCTATAGTGTAATAAGAAAGTGAGAGGCAAAGAAAACTGTTTTCGTAGGAAGATATCTTTATCAGGACCCAGCTCAGAAGGGGACAGGTGAGGGATTGAGATGTTGCGAAGGTACTGTACGTACAGTATTTTTATCTGTAGTCGTACCTGTCCTTTCAGGCGGTACGCTAAGGCCTTCTCAAATTTGCAGACCCTCATTCTGCCCTTCATCGCTGTGTCAAACGCAGACCTCCCAGACTTCACATTGTCCAGTATGGTCTGAATCTCATTCAGGTAGGACAAAGCCTGTCACAGAGCAACATTATGAAATATGTTATCAGTATGCATCACTTACATATGTTTTGGATCAGGGAATCTGAGATGTTCTCCAATACAGTCAAAAATGTACAGTGATAAGATAAAGTTATGGTTAAGGTTAAATAAACACATTCTTACTTTTACCTATCTACACATAAAACACTCAAACACCCTCTCTTACACATACTGTACCATCTCATACACAGGAGCATAGAAACACAGCTTCACTTTAATAGGGTTCCCACCCATTTTCACTGACTGTGACTCTGAATTTCACAACCTTTCCACAATTTTTCAATGACCTTGAATGCTATTTCATTTCAAGTACAACGTTGGCTACTGTACACCACAGGTTGTGGCCAATTATGAAAAGTGACAAGACTGGATAAAATGTGTTTCCTCCCCCACCATTCTATATCTATGAAGGAAGCGATCAAATACTGTGAGTTGATGTTCTTGGAAACCACTAGATCTAAAACTGTACTGGGGCACAGGCCCTCCCATCAAGGCAGGTCTGGGGCATGCGCCCTGGGAAGTTTAAATGCATCAATCTGAGAAGAAATGAAAAGATTTCACTTGCTTATTTATGTTTATGAAGATATACTGTATGTGCTGGTAACTATTTTGCACTTAACTATGCACACACAGGTGGAATAGTTATGATACCGTAATATGTTCACAAGCACAAAGCATGGTTAGAGCGTGATGTGTGCATCCTGTTTTAATATCGGTGCATCATGCAAAACTAACTTTGAGGCGCACACTAACACACGCACACACACACACACACACCCTGAAGTTATAAGACAGGTAGATGCAGGCGGCGGACGACTCCAGCAGGTAGTAGAGGGCCTTGGGCACGTCGCCCACACCTATCCAGTGGCACGCCATGGGGATCAGCACCACCTCCAGCACCTGGTCACAGCAGCACCACCTGCTCAGCTTCGCCCCCTGCTGGTGGTCCTGAATGATGGCATCCAGAACAGCAAGAGTTTTCTCCACATCTCTGGAAGACAAATGGGACAAATAAGGGAAAAAACAGGAAGGACAAAGGAGGTACACATCCAAATGTATCGTTTGTTTATTAGATTAGCAGTCCTTTACATTTAATGAGTAGTAAAGCTTATCAAAGCTTGGCTTGTAGAAAAGGGTGATGACTAGGACTGTAACGATACACCAAACTCACGATTAGGTTTGTATCACCATTTTTGACCCACGGTTCGATACATACCTCGATTGTGTGTGTGTGTGTGTGTGTGTTAAATAACATTTCAATAATGGGGAACACTAGACGATTAGAATATTTGAAAACCTATATAAACTGGACTGATTTGAACACTGAATATATACATATAAATTGTATAAAATAATATACAATATTATATGATAATAAAATGATCTTGATATATAAACAACTGATATAAAAGGAGAGGAGAGTGGTTTTAGGGTACTTCTATAGGTTACCATTTTGTAAAGTTGCACCCATAGCTGTACAATGAAAGCTATGAGATTGAAATTATGAAATTATGATTAGTTTTTTTTGTTTTTTTGGACATCGTACCAGCGGGAGACGTGTGTTGCTTATGCGGCTGCCTAATCTGCCTAGTGCTGTGGAAACGCTGGAAGGGGTGTGTCGCAATTCTGCCTTCTCACACCGCGACACAGGTTCGTGGATATGAGTGTCGCAATTTCAGTTTCGATACGCATACCGCTGCAGCCCTAGTGATGACATTCCCAAAGCAAAAACAGAGGACAAGAGTACCTCATCATCACTGACAACATAAACTGTATGTCACTTTATGATGAAAGGATCTCCTGACTGCAAAAGCAGCTGAACTTCGAGAGAGCAGAAGAGAGAATACATGCATGAAAATGTAGGAAGAACAAAGCAACTTACTGCCACAGAGACACAAGGATACAAGGAAGTTTATTGTCACATGCATATAGTTACTGGAAGTAAGAAATGCAGTGAAATTATGTCTGGTGTCAGCCTATTTGTGTATTTATGGGGGGGGGGGTAAAAAGTGCAGTAGAAGAGGGGTTTAGTAGATTAGACAGACCCATTTGGATTTAAAAATAGACCAGTGGCATGGTGGAACCAAACGGCCACGTGGGATGGTGACGCTGAAAGGCACGTGCGTTTTCACAAGCAGCACGGCTGAGGCGGGGGAGTGAGAGGGAAGAGTGTGGAACAGGACAGGCCTTACCCAGACTCCAGCGTAGACTTGGGAGGGATCATGATGGTTCCTACAGGAGGCAAACACACACGACTTAGGTGGGGATCACTCTACAAATACCAAACAGGCAGCAGCAAAGCGTTCACGTAACGCTCCATAATAATTTGATTCATCCAAACAAAGTTCTATCTTGTTGCCAAGTGATGTTGAATACTTGTACTGTACAAACGGAAAGAAACATATAGAATTGGACTGTTTTGATTGGTAAGAATGTTTGAAGGGTTCCTAGGATACATCAAACTGATATTGATGAGTCTCGCCTTACGTTCTGAAAGTGAAAACAAGTTTAACACTCAGCTCCTTTGATAGGATACCCCTAGACATGTAAACACCAGTGCTTATTTTCCTAAACACACACACGCACGCACGGACACACCTCGTCGTGGGCCAAGGTGCTCGGGGTTCTTCTGGATGTCCAGCAGGGCCTTCTCGCAGGACACCTGCACGTTGAGCACGCCGCTGATCTCGATGATGGCGGCGCCCACGGCGGCCTTGTGTCCGAAGACGAACTCGTCGGTGGGGCAGTGGACGCAGCGGTGGGCGCGCTTCAGCAGGTAGGCGGCACACTCGCCGTGGAAGTCGCGCCGCTGCTCCTGCAGCCACAGGTCGTACGCCGTCTCCTTCACCAGCGCCGTGCGGAAGCGCATCACATCGCAGCGCCACATGCCGCCCTCCGACGCCTGGCCCGGCGTCTCTGCACACACACACACACACACACACACACACACACACACACACACACACACACACACAATCAGAGCCCAGGGCGCTGGGGTGGATAAGACAAATGTACAGTCAAACAGCTCACGACAGGTCTGTGCTGAGCTTCCATCCTCTACAGGCACAGCAGAGGGGAACAGAACAGGAGAACAAGAGTATGCCGCTGACTGCAGTAAACACAAAGCAAGGCTGGGAAGTCTACTTTGTGCTGTGTCCCTCTAATGGCTTCTACATACCTGACGCACCCGACCGGTAGCGCGACAATGTGACGTCAAAATGACGTAGATCTCTCTGGCGCGCCAGGGTTTTGGCCGTGTAGCACACGGTAGCGCACCACTCATTTTTTTTCAGACGAGCGCGACAAGGCGGAAACAGGAAGATGGACTAGTTCGAGGGCAAGCGAGTTGCAGTGTTTTGTTACAGTCGTGAATTTTTAATAGTTTGCTGGATAAGTTAACAAAGTTACCAGTGAGAGTTGCAACACATGGAATTAAGAGGAAAGAATAGAAACGATTTATTTTCAAACAAAGGATATCTGTTAAGGCCTGAACAAAATCTCTTTCCACTTCAGGAAATTACACAAACTCAGCCAGCTGCTAGCTAGCTAGCCAGCTAACTAAACTGTTTAAATTATTAAAATTTCCCTCGGGATGACTAAAGTACCTATCTATATATCCATCTATCTATCTACCTGTGCACACACCTTGGAAACTACATGATAATGATGATGGTAGTTGTGAATAGTATCAACCAAAGTCTGAAGTACCATCACAGAGGCTAGCTACTGGTGTTTCTTACTGCAGCTTCTTCTGCTGTGTAAGTAGTTAATGTTAGTCTTTTCACAACAGCGACACCTCTGTTCAGGAGAATATTGCAACTAGTGTTGCGACCACCACGCGCGAGTATAAATGGTTACGGCGCTTCTGTGACGTCACATTGTCACGCTACTGGTCGGGTGCGTCGAGTATGTGGGACGTTTAATGATCCAGAGCTCTGGTATTCAGCATCAGCAGGTATGTGACCTAATTACATCATGCTACCACATAACATGGCATACATCAGGCAGCGTATGCTCTGGTGGATTAGTAGCAGACATGCTTTAAAGAGACCCTGAACCACACCACGGGCCTACACTCTCAGCCCCCAACCCTCCGTTTTAACCTCAGCCTTCTGCCTCTCAGGACTTGGAACTGGCATTCTGAACAGAATACGTGACCTGGCCATATCTGTTCATTACAGGCTTTCTGACTGTCACACAGGGTTGTATAGTGGAGTACTCCATGGTCAATTCACCCTTCGCTAAGCCACACCCGAAAACCGCCACAGGCAAATCGTGGCTTAGCAACCCATCACTAGGCACGGGAGGTCTGACAAGCTTTTTGAGTTTTGCCATGTTAACCTGTGGAGACGGAAGGCCTGTGGGTCATGAAGGGCTCTTATTTGGATGTGTGGTGCCCTAACCCACGTAAAGACACAGTAAAAAAACATGTTACACTATAGAAACAAAATATAATTGGGAACACATATTGTTCTAACTGTAAAAAATGGCATATTGCATGATATTTCCATAACCGCGAGATACACGCTTCACGATAACGGCAAGAAGTTGTTAACAGACGTTCACCAAGATGTATAGCCCATCAGCAATCTATTAAAAATAACACCTATTTGAAGTACCATTCATGATATGTTGTCAAATATTGAAGTTGTGGGAAGTACATAGCTTAAATGGTATGTTTCTTTCGTCCCCCATGCCTGTTCCATTCATTCTGGCCAGGAGAGTCGAATGAAACAAAACGCACATTCGACTTCTGCTTAAATAACTCATGAACGGTTTTGTTCAGAGATGAAATTCCAACTGTATTTGACAGAGGACAGATGTAGGTTGCTAGTGACAAAATATTAGCTTTCAGTGTGGTACGATGTCTTTGTAAATTACATTTCATTGAAAAGTCCCGGTTCTCCCCCTATGTAATAGACGTGCAGGGTGCTAAAGCTTGTCAGGCATAGCAACAGCAACTAAGGAGGGCGGGACTTAGCGAAGGGTGAATTATTATGTTTATGCTTGTTTATGTTTATGTTTATGCTTGCTTATGTTTATGCTTGTTTATGTTTATGCTTGCTTATGTTTATGTTTTGGCAGAAACTTTTGTCCAAAGCATCTTACAGTATATGGAAACTACATGAGTTAAAATCGTTTCAAATAAAATTGAAAAGCCTATTTTTTGCATAATAATAGCAACAACTATCATACTATGATACTTTAACAATATCAACAATGAAAATAACCATATCAACAAAAGCAATATTAACAGAGACTTTCACGAGAGGGCCTGGAAGAGCCTGGAAGTCAACACCATCAGCCCCCAGTTTCCCCTCACCTTCCTTGTCCTCCTCATCTTCATCTTCATCGACCCTCCTGGCCGGGGCCTGCTGGTCGCAGTAGCAGCTGAGCATGTACTTCTCGTCGACCAGGCTCAGGTCGACCAAGTGATCGGGCTGCGAGCCGCAGACGAAGGTGCCGGCCTTGAAGAGCGACACCAGCGTGTCGTTGAGCTTGTCCTCGGTCAGCTCGGGCAGGATGTGAGTCAGCATCTGCGTGGTGAAGGTGTGACCGATGATGGCCGCGCACTTCACCACCATCTGCTCGTTGGGCAGCAGCTGGTCCAGGTGGGCAAGGGCCATGCCTGCACAGGAGGAGAAAGAGGAGAGAAAAGGAGAGAAAGACAGTGGGGGAGAGAACAGGAGAGAGAGAGAGAGAAAGAGAGAGCGAACAGGAGGAAGGAGAGAGCAGAATAGAGAGAGAGAGAGAGAGAAAGAGAGAGCGAACAGGAGGAAGGAGAGAGAGCAGAATAGAGAGAGAGAGAGAGAGAAAGAGGGAGTGAACAGGAGAAAGGAGAGAGAGCAGAATAGAGAGAGAGAAAGAGAGAGCGAACAGGAGGAAGGAGAGAGAGCAGAATAGAGAAAGAGAGAGAGAGAGAGAGAAAGAGGGAGTGAACAGGAGAAAGGAGAGAGAGCAGAATAGAGAGAGAGAAAAAGGGAGCGAACAGGTAGAAGAGAGAGAGCAGAATAGAGATAGAAAGAAAGAGAGAAAGATGGAGAGTGAGGGAGCAAACAGGAGAAAAGGTGAGGAGAGAGAGAGAGCAGAAGAGAGGGAAGGGGGGCATAAAGAGAGAGAAAGAGAGACAACATAATGGGATCTACTTCTACTATATAACCATATTCGCCCACCACTAAAGTCGTCCCAGTTACACTTCAATTTGCAAAGTTCAAACAACTCATTTTCAGCTATCAAAACCTGGAAATGATATGAACATGTTGCAACCATAACATAGGCTGAATAAATGGACTTCCCAATGTTTGGCTAATAGGAATGAATGCACTTGGCCATTATGCTTCCTGCTCCACTCACACGGTGTCCCCTCCATTCCCCCTTTTGTACTCCACATTCCCATGGAAACCACACATGCCAATAAGCAGTATTAGAAGCTGATTAGAAAGGTGCTTTAGATACTGTAGTGTTTCTATGGCAAAATGAACAAATGCACATAAAATGTACGTATTTCAAGCCCCTTCACTTCAGAACTGACATGTTTAATCATCATTTCATGAAGCCAAAGGAGGTGGTCTGCCCCAGTGTATTTGAAACTGTTTGAAATGGCAAGACTCTGAAGTGGATATAGGATATATGACTCGTTGGCTAATCCCTTGACCCTATAGCTTGGATATAGCGCTCCAGTTTCCACGGGAAGAAAATAGAGTTGCGTAATATGGTGATATGTCAAGCTTCCCATTCTGGTGCTTAGAGCAGTGCAGCCTCAGGGAAACAGCAAACACGTAAACACATCAACACATAAATATACATTCAGTTCCTGAGTGTCACTGACAGTTGGGAAAAGGCAAAATAAGTGGAGTGTCACTATGAAGTTTCAAACTGATAAAATAAACCAAAACAAATTATATTCAATAAAATAAAGTTCAAAAGTATCAAGCTGCAAAGACCTTTCAACGCAGCAACATAGTAAAATAAACTACACTGACTAACCGCATTCATTCTGAGAGAAATTAAATGCAATGGATGGAAGGATGCGATCCCTTCTGTTTGACTGGAGAGACTACCTTTTAAGGTGAGCGGGATGGGAATATGGCCACAGCAGATTACCTCTTAAGGTGAGCGGGATGGGAATATGGCCACAGCAGATTACCTCTTAAGGTGAGCGGGATGGGAATCTGGTGGAATTTGGCTCCTTCGTTGGTCAAGCACACTAAGTTCAGCCTCTCACTAGCGGACTCGTCCAGTGCAGCAATCTTCCGGCACTTCAGGGAGGATGTGTTCTCTTGTGTGTTCAGTCCTAAGTAAGAGTGTGCATTACATATTCCACTGTTATTCATATCATATAACCAAGATATCATCTTGTCATTTATTCACTGTCACATTTATTCATATTATTTAAGATATTCTTGTTAGAAATGAACCACACACATAAGCATGTGTTGCAAGAATAAACCATAAGTGGGGATTAGTGTTGTCACGATACCAAAATTATGACTTTGATACGATACCTGCCATAAATATCACGATGCTCGATACTGAAACGATACTACGGCGAAATCCTAAGATATGTGGAAAAGAAAGGACTCATACCTCCTCCAAGTGTATTTAGTCATTTGTGTTGAATTCGGTGCACTTTTGTAGTGTGCAGGTCAATTCTGGGTTCTAAACTTCCTACATAATTATTATTTTTATAGTCAGTAAAATAGTAGGCCTACTTTGTGTGATTAAGTCCTTTATTTTTTGTTATAGTTCATTTACATTGTGTTGTGTTTTGCCAATAAAGTAGCTTTAAATAGCCAAACTAGGCTAGATCAAGGTCAGTGTTGAAATTACTGCATGCAAATCACTGAATGCTATGCAGAGGGGCCTAATCTTTAGGCCATCTGATGTACAGTATAGGCTTCCCTAGGCCTTCCCGTGTTCATGGGATTTCTTTGACAGTTGCAAAGGGAAAAATGTGAGGATCTTCTTTGCGCCCAGTGTACAAGTACATTCCAACCACTCAGGTCTTCGTCAGATAGGCCTACACCATTACCTGTTGCAATATGTCTGTGTGCATTCCTACATTAGCCTACGTCTATTTCTTTGATAACATGATTTGCTACCACGTAACAATAACCCGCTATTATTATTAGGACTCAACACGCTTTGATGCTGTGGGCTTTAATTTGCGCATTTCAGGTAGCCTATCCTACATCTGGACAATACTTATTGAACAAATTGCAGTCTACATGCCATGACAAATATTACCAGTAGTACTGACCGAACATGAAATAGGTTGTTTACAAGTTATGGTAATGTTATTCTGGCGTGAACATTGCGCTTTCATCACGTTAGCACCCTATGATTACAGCTCGTTATGTCTCGTCAAAATGATTACAGCTCGTTATGTCTCGTCAAAATTCATTGATGAAGGAAGGTTCGCTTTATCCCAGAGAACCATACTCGTTTCCCTTAGGCTAGACTAAAACAGAAGAGAAGAACTTGCCACTAACCATGTAGTCGTGTTTTCTATAGCATATTCGTTAACCTGTCGTTCTTTAAACAAAAATGTTGGGATATGTCTGCGAGGTGTTTAGCCAAGTTCCATGCGTAGCCTACTGCTTTTAAATTACTTTGAAACATATTTTACAAACGGGCCTCTGTGTACCTGATGGCTTGCCTTCACTATTCGTGATGTATCCGAAATAGTTGCAGATTTCACTTCACCTTTTGTTTTATCCACAAGGCCGAGGACTGTCGGCAAAGAACTACTGTATGTTGACGTTGGCTGCGCACTCACTCACTCAGAGCTGCCTACTTGACACGCCCACTTGCCTAGATGCGTGCAAGGAGCAGTGAGAGCAGCAGACACAGAAGTATCGATTCTAAAAACGTCAGAAATCACATTGTTTTTTGTGTGAAGGCATCGTGATACCTTTTTAGTATCGATACACCGTGCAACACTAGTGGGGATCTTAAACTGATACCTCATTGATCTCGTCTGCATTTGTCAATAGCTTTGTTAAATACTGTAGCCTGTATATGTAAATAGCTTTGTTAGGCTAGGATCATTATTAAATGACAGGACAATAATTTTGAGACGATCATTATGAGACAATCATACTGAATACCCTCTCTATTCAATACAATGGTCATAGCCCGTTGTTGGACTATAGGAATTAGGTGGCTGTGTGGTACCCATGGACTTCTTCCTGATCTCCTCCTCTGAGCTGGTTCTGCTGGAGGGGATGGGCACCTCCACACTAGGGCCTGGGAAGAGCAGCTCCACGTCCCTGCACTCCTCGCTCTCCTCCACCTCCGAGATGTAGACCATGCGGCTCAGGTAGAGGCTCTTGAGCAGCTCCTCGCAGTAGTACGGCACCCCGTGACTCCTCTCCACCAGGAAACTACACAGGACAGAGACAACAGCACAGCAGAGGTCTCGATTATGGCAAACATCATTATCACAATTATTTTTGTTCAATATTTGGGATCATGGAATAAACATCCATTTTGAAAACATTTTTTAACATTTTTAAATAGAATTTTAATTATAATCCGACAGAAATTATTGTTATGAAACTGAATTTTGCTGAATAATCATTATATTTTGATTCTGTTGTTTTCATAATAGTTTGATGTCATTATCACAATTAATCAATTAATTTGGTTGATTTGGTTATATGGCACTGCCCCAGTCTCAACCACGGAGGAGGTGTTATAGAACTGCAGACGGGAAGGAAGTACCGCCCCATTCATTTCAATGGCCCCTGCTAGGCTAGCTACTTCTGCAAAAATTCACCAAAACCATCCTTTTTTCATGGTGTTTCATGGAGCTCATTTTCCGCACCATCTAGAATTACTCAATTAGGTGCAATTTTAAAATGGTAGACAACGTAGAGTACAGTATGTTATCGATGCGGATTGGTGGTTGAGCTGGCAAATCTCCAGCCAATCCCCACAGATGACATAAATCGTGGATAAATCGGGAATGCTACTTGGCTTGTCTGTGAAAATGGAGCTGGAAGTGAGCACATGTTGGACGGCATTTTTTAAAGATGGCAGTGGCCAGCTGGGATGTTAACTGGCTGAAGCTAACCCTCCAAATCCTGACCCCCTTGGTCTCGACCCACTGCTTTCACACACTGCTTTATGTCAATGTGTACAGTGTCAAGTTAATTATAGTATAAGTATAAGTAGTATATATACTCTTTTGATCCCATGAGGGAAATTCGATCTCTGCATTTATCCCAATCCGTGAATTAGTGAAACACACTCAGCACACTGTGTATACACAGTGAGGTGAAGCACACACTAACCCGGAGCAGTGAGCTGCCTGCTACAGCGGAGCAGTGAGGGGTTAGGTGCCTTGATCAAGGGCACTTCAGCTGTGAATGTGGGCATGGGAGAGCAGTGCTCAACCACTTCCCCCACCCACATTTTTCCTACTGGTCGGGGATCGAACCAGCAACCCTTCGGTTACAAGCCCGAAGCCCTAACCAGTAGGCCACGGCTGCGCTTTTAATTACATAAAATTACACTACACGTTCACAGTACTTGACTCAGTCAAAGCAAAACGAAAAGATGGCTATGCTGAGTGCAGTCTCTCTTTTTTCCCATTGCAGATTGTATTACACTTAAGGAGCTCACTCCTTCACTCAAAAAACCCTGATAGATGAGACTAGCAAACCAACAAAATATTGGCAGTTTTTCTTGCTAGTGAGAGTGAGGTTAAGCAGCACCAATAACGTGACTTTTCTCCTTCAAATAAACTGCTGGATGTAGATATCCTAACAATCCCATAATCAACCCTGCTGCTTAAAAATTCCACCCACAACTTTTTTGTTTGCCATGAAGTAATGTTTCCTAGTACTTTCTCTGCCTCCTACTTAAATTTGACCATCAAACATCATACAGATCACACATCAAGCTGCAGGTGTCTGCTGCCACCTACAGCTCCACTTCGGTGGGGATGCGCACGACGCCCAGGATCTGGCAGGCGAGCTGTGCGATGACGGAGGGCTCGAGGCCGGTCAGCTTGTGGTAGACGGTGCGTGGGGCGCGCAGCAGGCGGAGCAGCTCGGGGTTGCACTCGCTCTCGAGCAGCACGGACAGGAAGAGCAGCATGTGCGCCGCCTCGCACATCTCCAACAGGAAGCAACACGACGGGCTGTCCACGAAGTGCGCCTGGTCGATGACGTACACGCACGGCTCCGCCTGCGCCATCTGAGGACGGCCAATAAGAGACACAAGGACACAAGCAACATGGTCAGATTGTTTTTTTTTGGAACAGAAAAAACAGAACATGAAACCTGAGATCTCAAATGGCTTTGATAACAGACACAAGGAAAACACACCTGCCAAACTTAACAACCCAATACACAGTTTACTTAGTAAGACAGCATGCGGTCCCAACCAATAAAAAGCCCATGCATTAATTATTATTATTTTTTTTAAATTAAAAGTTTTTTGGTAAATATAAGTATAAGTATACTCTTTTGATCCCGTGAGGGAAATTTGGTCTCTGCATTTATCCCAATCCGTGAATTAGTGAAACACACTCAGCACACAGTGAACACACAGTGAGGTGAAGCACACACTAATCCCAGCGCAGTGAGCTGCCTGCAACAACAGCGGCGCTCAGGGAGCAGTGAGGGGTGAGGGGCTCAAGGGCACTTCAGCCATGCCTACTGGTCGGGGTTCGAACCGGCAACCCTCCGGTTACAAAGAATGTGTTTGTGTTGTATGTATGCTGCTGAGACCTTGAATTTCTCCTGGGGATCAATAAAGTATCTATCTATCTATCTATCTATCTACAAGTCCGAAGCGCTAACCGGCCACGGCTGCCCCACAAAACCTCTGTCTCACAAAACCTCTCATCTTTGTTGAGCAAAAGTTTGTGTAACAGGAATTAAGGCTTGACCCATACAGACGCCTGTCCCAAATGTAAGTAGTTGAGTTCGGCAGTTGAAGAAAATAAAAGCCTGGCTAGTTTTTACAGCACACATACTGTATCAGTGTTTTCTAAGTGAATGCGGAGCTGAGGATATCTCTGCTTACGTGGCAGAAAAGCTGCATGATGAAGTCTTTGGTCTCCTTCTCACGAGTCTCGTTGTCCATGAGTGAGACTCTGTTTGAAACAGGGAACTACGAGCAGACAAACAAAGGAATCCAGAATAAAACCATCACATCAAAGCCCTTAATGTAACTATTAGTCTTCTGTAACCAATTGTACACAGCCTCAACACAAAAGACATTTCAGTTATGGTGAAATCTGGCATTTGGTGAGGAGCATTAACTCTGAAATCTCATTTAAAAAACAACAGAAGGTGCAAGTCTTGATAAAAGCCCATTCATGGGTCTTCACAGAACAGTCAGTAGCCTTTTGTTCTGTCAGTGTTCATGTTTTGATGCCCTTCTAGACCAACTTTTCTACGCCATCTATCTCCAGTCTCGTATATCACACTCGTTGCCTGACTTTTCACTTTGTGTGTCATCTAAATTCAGACTCTACATGTGTGTACTGAAGCAGAGGGGTGCATTAGGCACGCAGCACCTTGACCAGGAGGATCTCGTTGAGCAGGCAGAGGTTCTCCCTCATGTCCGGTTGCTCGATCTGGGATAGGATGACCTTCTCGCGCTCTGCGAAGTTCTTGCACGTCTCCACGGTGAGCAGGAGGGCCAGCAGAGTTTGCAGCGTGTAGTTCTGCTGATGGATGTCTGTCTTGGCCAACTCACAGGGCATCACTCTGAGGACAAACAGGCCAAAGCAAATCACACAGCGCTCACATGAACGACAAAATTAAATCTCTCCGGTCAAATTGTCCGATTGAAATTGGCTAATAATCCCGTCCCCCTAACGCAATCTGAATTTGAGAATAAGCCTTAAAATGTAAGCCTAAGCAATCCGTCCTCTGGCTATGTTTTTAAATGTACAGGCTCTACCGTTTGAAAGCTATTAAACAACACGCATAGCCTATGCTACATTTCAAATAGGAAACATTTCAAATAGGAAGCGCACGCTTAAAACGTCCATGTTAAACAACGAACAAATGAGTGAGGCGGTTCAAACATGGCCAGGCCCAGGCAGAGTAGCCTTAAAAGTTTTTTCAGAGGCCAGACGCGATGGATGATGATAAATTGGTAACGCCTGAAGCCTCAGATGTCCGCTCAACTCCACCACCACCAGATAAAAAGCAGAAGTGTCGGGCGTATCGGAATCATGACGTTGGAAGTGGAGTTGCGGGGTTGCGGCCTCTCCATGTGAACATGCAACATGTGTTGTGTACCTAAAGCATACAGTAGGCCTATGCTTTCTATGTCTATGATCTGCAGGGTTAGGGCCTCCTCGACGAGGAGATTGCTGGTCTGCGCACAATTAAACGGTATCATTGAACCGCGGACAGAAAGAAAAAGAAACTAAACATTTCCCAGAATAGGAAACATTTCTTAATTTATTGTTATCAAATAAATTATAGCCTTAGTGGTGTGAGCGCTCATTCTTGTGTTTGCGCATCTCTGCAAGTTAAACAGTGGAACCACTGGAGATATAACGTGGGTAGCAGCAACAAACAACATAGCCTTTTTAAAACAATGAACGAAACGGACTCTTGCTGTTAATGAAAACATAGATACTGGCTAGATCTTGTTAGGCATGTTTACGTAAGTTAGGCTAATGAACATGTTGCATTCTATTCAGCCTGATTATGTCATTCTTTAAGCTACATAGCCTGTCTCCAGTTTTCCTCAACTTGACTAATTAAGAAGCGATAATAGGATATTTGACCGGCATATCATCAAAATGTCCGGAAAACGAAACCTCTGCCGGGCACTTTGACCGGCACCATTTTTTTCTAGTGGAAACTCTGATGTACGCATGCACACACACACACAGGCACTCACACAGGCACACCCACAAGCACATGCACACACGCACACACACACACACACACACACACACACACACACACAAACATAAACACGTACATGCACACATGCACACAATTCAAGAATTTCTCAGAATTATGAACAGGCAAGATAGGGGTGGGGTTGTATAAAATGTATTTTACATGTGAAATCTATGAACTAATCATGTTTTGGTACTTGTTGTCTAGCAGATACCAGTGAGAATTGAGTGTGCATAATACAATTCAGTGAGACAGTTAGAATCCTATATGCCTTTCACCTTTTGTTTCTAGCCAGCAGCCAGACCAGCAGATACCCTAACTTTGCTGAATTACTGAAGCTAAGCAGGCTTAGTTAGTACTTGGATAAGAAACCTCCTTGGAAGAGTAGGTTCCTGCTGGAAGCGGTGTTGGTAGCTGGCCAGTAGGTGGCACTCTTCCCTGTGGCCAAAAGCCACTAAACAAATATCAATCCCAATGTCCTATTGCAGTGACAGGGACAATGTATTGCAGGAGATGTTTTCCTTTGCATGAATGTTAAATTGAGGTCCTGACTCACCATGGTTGTTAAAGATCCCATGGCACTTATCGCAAAGAGTAGGTGGTTCCCTGATTTGCTTTATTTATGTACACATACATAAAGACACACACATGCACACACACACACACATACACACACACAAAAACACACACACTACACATGCACACACACATACATGCACACACACAACACGCAAACACGCACACAAACACATAAACACACATACACACACCCACACATACAAACACACCTACATACACAAACACACGCACACACACACACACTCACACACAAAAAAACACACACAAAACACATATACACAAAAACAACCACACACTCTGCACACACTCAATTACAAACACACAAAAAAGGAACAAAGTAGGAAATGAACTCAATTTGACAAGCGTAATTTATTTTTCTGGAAAAAATGTGCTTGACTGGGCGGCGGTCATATTTTGTACCGCTCTGCGGTACATCTAGTTAAAGGTGCAGTCAGGGATTTTATGCGATTTCAAGGCCATAAGATTCTTTGTCACATTCATCAATCATCTCCTCACAACCGCTAGATAGATAGATAGATACTGTAGATAGATACTTTATTGATCCCCAAGGGAAATTCAAGGTCCAAGTAGCTTATGACACCACACACAACAGGAGCTACAGTAGCTAATAGCTGCCCATTCTGTGAGTACACTGTAAAACATGGTTTCTGTAGGCAATCCAGGCTCCGATTTCTCTGGGAATACTGAAGGTAGGGGTGAGTTACCTCTCTGGTGTGTTTTATTTGGTCGTTGGTTAAAATATAATGTACGTTTATTTGCACAATCTGCTAATAAATTTAAATATCAACATAAACATAAACAAACGTGACATACTGCACAATCCCTGACTGCAGTTTAGCAAAATCCATGTATAAACCTTGGTTAATAATCAAGAAATTATGGTTCACATAAAAAAAAAATAATCTGACAGAAATGGAACCAGAACTAGTGTGAGTGATATGGAGAGAAGTCACCTGAGGCTTCCCCTGCTGGCTCTGTAGACCACTTCAGCCAAGAGATGGCTCTTGCCGTAGCCGCTGCCGCCTCCGAAGATCACAACGTTGTTGTAGGTGTGTGTGTCTGAGGCTCTGCCCTCCAGGAAACTCTTCACCATTCTGGAGTAAAGCTCCATCTCTTTCTCCCGACCTGGCAAGGGTAAAGAGGGACGCCATTCAGCTTATTTTACCTGTCAGTTTTGTTCTGTGTAATCAGGGATGTAGTGGTAAAATAAGAGGTGGGTAAACTATGAATTCTGTGATCACGGTGAAGTGGACTGCGGTATCAGATTTTTAAAAAATGCATTCAGAACATGTTTGATGATGGTGGCGGTTATTGTCCAATGTTTATAACAATACCAGTTGTATTAAATGGTTCCTTGAGTGTTGATGAGTGTACATATTGTGAATGTGGATAATACAGTGTGATTTTTGAATGTTAAAAGTTGCAATTAATGAATAAACTCTTTTGAGAGGTGGATAAACTCTAATAACAGGTGGATAAACTTTATTTCTGAAATTTCAGAGGTGGATAAACTGTGCTTACTTGCGTTTAGCCTCCACTACATCCCCTGTGTGTAATGCTAAGGCTACACTGAAGGTTCATGTGCACGCACACACACAAATACAGTTATAGGTGGCCAGATGTTGCCACACTGACAGAATATTAAGAACATTTTCTGGATTATGACAGATACCTCTACCATTTTAACTGAGTGAAATCATATGATGCAGTGTTTCCCGTACATTGACTTATTTGTGGTGGCCCACCACAATATCAACACTGACCACCACACAATGATTTTCCAGGTTTTACTAAATTGTGCTTAAATCTGGTTAGCATCATAACCACGCTGCACTAATTTGCAACTGTTGCATTCAGGTAAATTCTGCAAACCTACCACCACAAATAGAATTAAATTCTGTGGAAAACACTGTGATGAATTAGTTACAGATAATTAATCAGCAGCTGACAAGTACTGACTCACCGAGAAGTGGATACTCTTTCTGTCTCTCCACGGACATGGGGGACTGACCGACAGTTCTTCAAAAACATAAACAAGATACAGATGAAGATGAAGACTTAGAAAATCCATCAGTCACAGTCACTAGAGATCTACTGCAACACCTTAGCTTGTACTGTAAATCCATCAGTCACAGTCACTAGAGAACTACTGCAACACCTTAGCTTGTACTGTAAATCCATCAGTCACAGTCACTAGAGAACTACTGCAACACCTTAGCTTGTACTGTAAATTCCGCGTGAGATAAGAAAGTCATTGTGGAATGAATGGGATTATTGAGGCGGTGGTGCAGTCATGACACAACAAGTGGTGTGAGTGAGTTTTGCAGAACATTCAGTCAAATAATGGCCATATAATGAGGTCTGCTGAAATCTTTGTCACGTTTTCTGAAGAGTAATTGCACTGAAATACCTCAGCGAGCACATCAAAATACCAAACATAGTTTCTCCAACCAATTCACTTCAAACAACAACAGCAGCTACTCCAAATGCCTAACGCCCCCATTCCCAGCCATGCCATAAGGCCACGTGCTGCAGTTCCAGCTCATGCCTGAGGCTGTATGGGGCATTTCCCACTCACATCCTGACTTTCCTGGTGGTGAACTGGTAGATGGGCCCGGGGTCTCTGACCCCCTTCATGGCCTTCTTGGGCAGCTCAGTGAAGTAGGCCTGGGGCAGTCTGGAGTAGTGGTGCGTCTCTCTGTCACATGACACCATGCCGGGGTAGTGCATCATCAGACGTGCCGCCAGGTTCACCTTCTTACCAATCACTGCATGGCACAGGATCAGATAACATTAACATTACATTACATTACAATACATTACAATATACAGTATCATAGTATAGTGTAGGATTGTTACATTATAACTATAGCATAGTTAGTAACATAGTATAGTATAGTAGGCCTACAGTTTAGTAGTTGGTATTAGTATGGCTTTGAGAAATGTGTGTGTAAGTGTGCGGGTGCATGTGTGTGAGTGCATATGTACCTGTATACTCATGCCTGAATTTATGCCCCACAACTCCACAGAAGACAGGCCCTGTGGTCACTCCAACAGAGACCGTCCTGAAACCGTGCACAGCAGAAACACATCAGAGAAACACATCAGACAGAGAGACAGCATCAAGAATCCCATCACAGAGAGAGAAATGTGCCAGAGAGAGAGAGAGACAGCATCAAGAGTCCCATCACAGAGAGAGAAATGTGCCACAGAGAGAGACAGCATCAAGAATCCCGTCACAGAGAGAGAGACAGCATCAAGAATCCCGTCACAGAGAGAGAATGTGCCACAGAGAGAGAGACAGCATCAAGAATCCCGTCACAGAGAGAGAAATGTGCCAGAGAGAGAGAGAGACAGCATCAAGAATCCCGTCACAGAGAGAGAATGTGCCACAGAGAGAGAGACAGCATCAAGAATCCCGTCACAGAGAGAAATGTGCCACAGAGAGAGACAGCATCAAGAATCCCATCACAGAGAGAGAAATGTGCCAGAGAGAGAGAGAGACAGCATCAAGAATCCTGTCACAGAGAGAGAATGTGCCACAGAGAGAGAGACAGCATCAAGAATCCCGTCACAGAGAGAGAAATGTGCCACAGAGAGAGACAGCATCAAGAATCCCATCACAGAGAGAGAAATGTGCCACAGAGAGAGAGACAGCATCAAGAATCCCGTCACAGAGAGAGAAATGTGCCACAGAGAGAGACAGCATCAAGAATCCCGTCACAGAGAGAGAATGTGCCACAGAGAGAGAGACAGCATCAAGAATCCCGTCACAGAGAGAGAATGTGCCACAGAGAGAGAGACAGCATCAAGAATCCCGTCACAGAGAGAGAAATGTGCCACAGAGAGAGACAGCATCAAGAGTCCCATCACAGAGAGAGAAATGTGCCACAGAGAGAGAGAGAGAGACAGCATCAAGAATCCTGTCACAGAGAGAGAATGTGCCACAGAGAGAAAGACAGCATCAAGAATCCCGTCACAGAGAGAGAAGCATCACACAGAACACTCCTTTGTTCCTTCTGCTGTCTCTCTATTCTAAACGGCAGGAGGAAAAAGTAGTTTACCCATTATTTGATCAGGATGTGCATTATGTTATTTATTATACTGTGTATTTGCATTTTTTTTTTGTTGTTCCCCTCTGATTGGCTGACCTTAAGCTCCGGATCTCCTTCTGGCAGAACTCGCAGGCACCGTAGGCCGCCTGCAGGGCATGGGTGCTCTCGTCCTCCCGCTTGTCCCCGGGCAGGCCGAACAAACACAGAAACGTACAGCCCTGACCAGAACACAGCACAGCAACACTGGCCTTACATGAGCTCATATCAGATGTCAACAAAACTGATATTCAACCTCTCAAAATCAATGCAGTGGAATGGGGGTGGACAAATATGCATTGTAAAGAAGCTAATTCATTTCCTATTTTAAAAGGCAGTATGAAGAACTATAAAAATATACTTGCAAACCCTATTAACTACTCACACCGTGATTATTTAAGTTGAAGTTACCTCATACACTATATTTTGTACATTTGAAATCTTATAGCCAATGCCTTATGGCATGTCTTACAGAATTCTTCACATTTCTCTAGGGGGACTGAGCCAGCTGTGATTTACCTTGTCGAACATGAACACCTTGTTGATTCGGCCGTGGTGCTTGACCATCTGCTTGCTGAGGCCGATGGCGGCCACGTGGATGGCCAGGCACTGCTCGGCATCGGCCTCAGTGCCTTTGAACTGCAGGTTGACAAACACAATAGTGACTGGCCTCATCTCCGACAGGTACTCCAAGGGCTGGTTGGCATCGATCTGACAGACAGAGAGAGCAGGCTCTGGGATGCAAGCTCAGCACATTGGTAAACTGAGAGGGTATGTCTGTTTCTTTTTTCTTTTGGTTTTGTTTTCCCTCTAGCTATCTATATATCATATTTATTTCATTATCATTATATCCTTCCTTTTGTCCTTCTTTTTCCACTGTTCTTCTTTTCTGATTTGAAGTGGAATAAGAGAGGACAGTTTGGTTAAGACCCAGAGTTCAATGCATTTAAGAACAGTCTATTCCTCAGAGAATTACATTCTAGCTAAAACCTGCCTGTCATGCTATTTGAACATTTACAGATATGATAAAGTAATGTAACCCCTCGAGGGTCACTGATATGACGCAGTCGTCATGACTCTCTCTAAATCATGTTACCTTCTGTAGTACAGTCTTCATGATGTACTTCTGAAGAAACTTTTCACGCTCCTCATTGGGCATCAGTCTGGAGGCTTTTCTCACACAACCTGAATTCATTCACGAATGGTCATCAGAGTGGAACAGTACAATATTATCAGAGTCAGATCAAATTAAAAGTGTCTTGAAAGTATAATGAATTCACTCAGCTGACTTTTCTTACCCTGAATCTTGTCTTCATGCTCCACGTTGTTGCCAACGGATTCCATATATTTCTCCACAGAAAAAGTTGGGTCCCGCTTGATGTATCGCACCTGTTTGGAGATTAGCAGGAAATTGGATTTAATTTCATCTCCATGCACAGTGTCTGATAGCATCTCGACTATAAGTCTCTAAAACATAAAACAATCTAGTGCTAAGAAAATGGGTGCAACTACCAATTAAGCACTAGGACAAAGAGGTGACCAGTGCTCACCAATTAAGCACTATGACAGAGAGGTGACCAGTGCTCACCAATTAAGCACTATGACAGAGAGGTGACCAGTGCTCACCAATTAAGCACTATGAGAGAGAGGTGACCAGTGCTCAGGGGGAGATGAAAGATATGACTGGTCTAACCTTCACAGCACGTTCATCCTCAAAGTGGTCAACTGCTATGTTGGCTCGGTCACACAGCTCCCAGGCATTAGGCGACAGGATGATGTTGCCAGCGACAGCCAATCCCTCAGCCAGCCGCACCTCATCCACAGCTCGTCCAATCACCACAAAGTACTGATTCTCTTCATTTCCCATGATCACTTTGGACAGTTTTCCTGCTGATATGCCTGCACAGAAAAAGAAGCATGAAACGGAATAGACTTTCAGATACAATTAAATAGCGATTCATAACAATTCCTTCACACATAACTATGAAGATATGAGATTTTAATGAGCACATAACATTTTCAGTCATTCAAAATATCATAAGTAGTGTAAAGGGACATTTATGCAAGTGTCTATGATTTAATGTCGCTTTAAGTGTGTCTTTCTTTAATGCTTGTTTTAACCCTAGTGTCTATGAGCCTCTAATCAATGACAATTTCTATCTAACGTGATAAGCAATACCATTTTTTAATTGATTTATTCCTTTGTTGTTGCAAGGATCCTCTTTAACATGCAAAGGTCATTGATCATTACGAAAAAGTTGTGCTTGCCTGCCATCATGACCATCATGAGCTTGCCTGCCCTTGCACTACTATGCCAAACCATAGATTGACTGTAAAAACCCCTAAGCTTCTTAAAGAGCTCTGTGGTGAACTGATGATATGAAATCTAGAAGATATGCTGTGCACCTATTTTAACTCGCAACACTGAGCCGACATCTGTCTCTCGAACACCACAGTTGTCCTGAATGTTAAGGCCGCATTTGACAACCATAGAGATGAGCTCACTGATTCGTGATCGCTCCACTGTCCACAGAGCCAAAATGGCGTCCCCTGTGAAGACAAATATCAGATGTGACGTACTGTATAGTCAAGCCCAGAAACCTGTGAACTAAAGATGTTGATGCCTATAGACTGATTTACAGTGCAAACTAGGTACATTAACTTCATAACATCAGTTTAGTCACAGATTCAGATTATTATTAATTTGATGGGCTGTTACCCGCATAGTTTAGAATATCTCCTCCTGCAGCCAAGATATCTGCAAAAATAGTCAGTGTTTAGTGTGGCATCTGTTTAGAGCAGCTGTATGTTGTGCTAACTGCCAAAGAGTGGCACATAACTAACAATATAGTAGCCTCCCGGGAGACCCCATAACTATAGCTTACGGGATACTATATCTCCAATGTAGCTGTTAAGAGTGCGGGTCAACTCATCAGCTCCATAGCCCTTCTTGCTGCACATACTGAATCTCTCAGTTAATGCAGTAAACCCTAAACAAAACAAAACGTGTGTGTTAAATAAATATATAATAAGGTTATAGTAATGTTGTAACAGTCCATATACTAGCCTACATGTAGTTGTAAACAACGTTATGATAGCCTATATAACAAGCTAAGTTAGCATTGCTTTGACAGGTATCTATCATACCATAGTGCTAGCTATGATAGTTAGCCTTGCTTGGCAATCTTTCTAGTTAAATGTATGCTAACGTTATTCGTTGGTAACTTTAAGAGCAAAATTGACCACAGACCTGACACATCTGCAAATAATAACACGCCATTGAAGTGTTCCACATAAGGTATCCTCCTGAAGTCACTGTAGACGACCAAATCGGGTACATGTGCCGCAATACTACTAATCTTGTTTTTGCTATCCCCCTGTTTGCTATCCCCCTTTACTTTGCCCATGTTAATTCGCGCTAGTTTAACCTAGCCTTAACATTAGACCATTAAAATAGCTAAATTAGCCTAATCAAATCAGTCTTTTGATCCAGTCAATCTAGCTAATGTCAGCCAAAGACATCCAAGCTCGTCAGCACCAATGTGCCACAAATCAAAAGCAGACGAGCTATCTTCGATGAAGGAGATTAGTTTTCACAAATAAGGTGCCACATAATCAACTCTCTGTTGCTAAGCTTGAACTGCTGTTGCATCGATCGTTCATTAATTGGAACGCCTCAGAACTTGAGTTGAATGAGTAGGCCTAGGCCTAGGCTAACATAGGGTGTCTTGTGTAATCCTGCTGGATGTTCTTGTAAAAATTGATTTTTTTGTTGTTGTTGCATATTTTGCTAGTAGAGAGTCTAAGGAACAAGATTATTTTGTCTTCACATTTTCACAATCCATTTTCACACTTAGATGACATAATTTCTATAATGCATAATTAAGACTGGGACTATCACTTGGGGGTCAAATGTGAGAAAATACTGGTAAAGAGGGTATTTTTTTATTAGGCTACTTACTACTTATATACTTATTGCTACTTACATTAGCTTACTCATGCCACACTGCCCTACCCTTTGGTGTACTGTACAATGCACTGTTTTGAAACTAAATGTAACCTGCGTTGTGTTGAACCTGCGCGATTCAACCCTGCACACGCCTGGGCTCGAACCCACGAACAGCAGCACCTCGGATCGGGAGGCGAGCGCGCCAACAATTGAGCCAATAGCCCAGGCTACTGGCTCGCATGCCAGCAGCACTCTTGAGGCGTCGGGGAGTGAGGTTTACCAACGTTCCACAAGCACAGCTAAGCTAGCTGGCATCCGTTACATAAACACGACCTGCAGTCTGGCTATATCACAGTGCAGGGCATTTCTCATCTACACCCTGAGTTTGGCCTAGCAGTCGTAGACGCGAGGCAGCCGGCCAAAACTACAGCACTTGGGGGTGGTCGATCTCCTCTGGGGGCTTGGTGCCCACGAAGGTGAAGCGCTGGAGAAGAGAGGATGTGAAGAGGAAGAGCTCCATCCGCGCCAGACCCTCACCCAGGCAGTTACGCTTCCCTGACAGGCAAGACACCGACAGATTCATGGATTAGTAAAACTGCAATGAAGGCTGAAGTAAAAGTGTCAGCAGCACTCTAGACTAGTGGCTCTCAACCTCTTTTGAGTCACAATCCCCCACAATAATCAGGTTGGTGTGCTAACCAACTGGTCACCTCTCTGTCATAGTGCTTAATTGGTGAGCACTGGTCACCTCTTTGTCCTAGTGCTTAATTGGTAGTTGCTCCCATTTTCTTAGCACTAGATTGTTTTATGTTTTAGAGACTTATAGTCGAGATGCTATCAGACACTGTGCATGGAGATTAAATTAAAGCGATGGTTCGGAGTAATTTCACCCTAGGGTCCTTTGCACCATGACCCCGAGCCAAACATCCTCCCAGAACCTTTTTTCCCTTGGTCGAACCCTGGTCCAGTAGCGCTGTCAGAAACTAATGACGTTCTGCAGTCGTGATGGAACCAACTTTTATCTCGTATATTACCCCACTAATAATGCCCTGAATGGTACAAAACTTCTGCTGTAGTACAACTATGAGCTTTAGTCCAATAACGAGGCATTAAGAAAGTTTGTAAGTGCACCAGGAGTTTATTTAAATAAGACTTGCCTGATTATCTGCTACTATACCGCTGCGTCGACGTTTCTTCCGTGATTTGGGAAAATCCCGTAAAAGTCCTTGCAGGAAGCGATTACACGTTTTTTGGTATATCCAGTTTTTAATATTTTTTTTCCGAAGTGTTTACAACTTAGTGTTAACTAATAATTGTCGCAAACTGGACTACGAACAAAATATTAGTGCATTCCTGGATCTACATCCTTATGCATGCTTGCTGCCAGGACTTTTACGGGCTTTTCCCAAATCACGGAAGAAACGTCGACGCAGCGGTATAGTAGCAGATAATCAGGCAAGTCTTATTTAAATAAACTCCTGGTGCACTTACAAACTTTCTAATGCCTCGTTATTGGACTAAAGGTCATAGTTGTACTACTGCAGAAGTTTTGTACCATTCAGGGCATTATTAGTTGGGTAATTTACGAGATAAAAGTTGGTTCCATCACGACTGCAGAACGTCATTAGTTTCTGACAGCGCTACTCGACCAGGGATTGACCAAGGGAAAAAAGGTTCTGGGAGGGTGTTTGGCTCGGGTCATGGTGCAAAGGACCCTAGGGTGAAATTACTCCGAACCATCGCTTTAAATCTAATTTCCTTGCTAATCTCCAAACAGGTGCGATACATCAAGCGGGACCCAACTTTTTGCTGCATGCTACTTGTACTTTTTCGCTCACAGACAGAATCATCTTTAATTCTATTATAGCTTTATTGCATACTTTTAAATGACTTGAGTTGGAATAACATTAGTACTTTTTCTGAAAAGCCATCTTTGTAGGTGGTGGATGAGTCTTCTTCTTTACCAACAGTGACACATAGGACACCTTTATCATGTTTATAACAGCAATTCCTGTTTATGGAACACGGAAGAGGACTATATAAGACAAAACTAGATGTACCGCAGAGCGGTACAAAATATGACAGCCGCCCAGTCCAGCACATTTTTTCCACAAAAATAAGTCACGTTTGTCAAATTGTGTTCATTTCCTACTTTTTTCCTTTTTTGTGTTTGTAATTGAGTGTGTGCCGAGTGTGTGGTTGTTTTTGTGTCATATGTGTGCTTCTGTGTGTGTTTATTGAGTGTGTGTGCCTGCATGTCAGGTAGTTTTTTTTATGTGTGTGTTTTGTGTGTGTGTGTTTGTGTATGTAGGTGTGTTTGTATGTGTGGGTGCATGTGTGTGAGGGTGTGTGTGTGTGTATGGGTGTTAATGTGTTTGTGTGCGTGTCGTGTGTGTATATGTATGTGTGTGCGCCAGTGCGAGCAGGTTATCATAATTGAACTCACTATTTGGGACGTCCTTCTCCTGAAATAGACACCGAAACTCACATCAACAGTGGAGTCAACAGTAATGTCCATTTCAACAATGAGGAGTTTGAGTGACGGCTTAAAATAATCATATGATGCCCAACCACCAAGTGGTTTAAATTATATCAAAATAGATTTATCATAATCATCCTTTAAATCAGCATTTAAATGCCTTAGGCTAAACAAATATAAGGGTAATACATCTTCCTTACAGCACATAAGGTACCTCAGCATAATCCAAGTCTCACTGTCTAGTTATCCATCTAAAATGTTTAAAAATAGGCAAATGTGGCCCTCTAGTGGGAATGTCCTCTAATTGCGGCTTTATAAGCAGCTGAGGAGTAGGCCTGTATTGTCAAAAATCAACAAAGATAATAAGCAGCATCCAAAAACATATTTCTGTGTTGTCTATTAGGAATAGTGTCATCAGCAGTAGCATTTACCCATTATCTTTACCCCCAAAGCACTTTTACCTGGATCATTTTAATCATGAAGGCCTCAATATAGTCCTGTGGGGTGGAGTTGGCATCCAGGTGCTTAAGTCGGGTGTCTGCCTCCCTCTTCACATAAGCTTGAGCGTCCTGCAGCAACGCAAACATGTCTCTGTGCTTTCCAGGAAGACGGTCAAGAATTCCAGGAAACAAGTTGTATAGCTGGAAGAGATCAACAACCCTCACATCGTTATCAAACTCAAGCAGATCAAAAATGTGTGTGTTCAATCATACAAAAGTGGCGCTGTGATGTTATTCACAATCGCTTACAGACTTCACACTCTTCCCATACGAGTATTTATACACACATTGGACAAACAGTTATGAAGAAAAATGTTTCTGGACCTTTTGCGCACCTTAATTCTGTGATTATTTTGTGAATGTAAATAATTACATAAAAATGGCTGTAACAAATGCACAAAATGATGAGTAGAGAAATGAATGAACTCCTCTCCCTGGAGGACGAGGGCATCTTTGATGATCTGATAACCCGACAAGATCCCAACTGGTTTGTTGGCCAGTCAGATAGTACACACGGACCCATACTTCTTACAAAGCTGCAAGGAGAAGGTTTCACTCATGAATGGTTGCTGTATTGTGTTGAACACTTGAATAAATTATTATTGTGAATACAAACAGTCTGCCTCCCAAATAGCATTTTTAACCAGTAATATTGTTCAAAACAGCACCAAACCTCGTCTGCTCAGGATCCTTACTCATTAAACGAAGCACCAACAACGTAGTTAGCGAACCCAGAGTTTATTACAGAAGACTGCTAAGAACACCTACCAACTGTCCCCCTACCAGCTCCTCCAACCTCAGCACGAAGAATAGATTAACCAAACGTAACCAAACGTAACCAAACGTATAGAATGAACACATTAGATGTCCTCTGCATCTATATAATGTGAACGTACCTCCTGATAAGACTTGTATGGCTCCTTCAGGTCTATTTGCAGTAGGTTTCCTAGAAGTGGTACCGGACGAGGCCCCGAGGGTAATCTTCCAAAGCTCTTCTGCTTCCCTCTTCCCATCCATACCAATATACACACCACTATGCCCAAAACTATGCAGAGAAAGTTTGCCTGGAGAAAGACTAGTATTTCCATCTTGACAATCCTCTGTATGGGTCTAGGCTGAGAGGGTAAAAACAAATAGGCCACTTTCCCCATAAGGTGAACATGGATTTATTATGGTGAATGGTTAACCTATATGTTGCGACATTCATTGGTCCATGAGTGGGGTAAAGTTATATATTCAGCATTCCTTTGACATTCAAAGTACAAACCTATCACACATTTCAATCATTTGAGTGGATGACAAATCAACTCAACATAGAGATATCCCTTGTTTTTGAAATACTGGAGTGAAGTGAAGATTGAACTACAGAGAGGCCTAATAGGTGTGTGTGTGTAACTGGCCAGTTTTTGCAGGCTGTTTATTGTCTGAATATTTTAGTGTTTGTAGCTGCCTGGCTGCGTTAGCTGCTGGTTGTAGCAACTCGAGCTAGGTAAAACCGATTGTTTTCATTTTGTTTCATACTGACAGTACTCGGTGACCTCGAGAAACAGAGATCTATGTGAAAACTCGCCGGATTTCTCCTTTAAGCCTGGAGATATGTCACCTAAGATCATCCGAAGAGGGTAATATTTTGACCTGTCATTATAAAAAAAGCCATCTAATAAGAAGAGGTGTGTTACATGTTGTATTTAACTGTGTTGACAGTGTTGTTACTGATATCTTTGAATGTTTAGTCTTTTCAGTTTTGGCCCCTATACAATGAGAGAAACCAATAATCCACTGGATTTATGTATAGGTTATCACTATTAGAAAGAACATCAACAAGGAATAGTACACAATAAAAAAGCTCCTAAATAAAACAGGCGGCTAGATGTTACCCATCATAGATTTTTATTTGCAATGGATTTAAATATATTTTTTATTTTATGAAGCAGAAAGGTGATGCAACACATGTATTGGTCTTACATCGCAGTCAGTGCATATGTCTAGACAGTGAAACAACATTTGTAGGACATATTGTGTCTGAAAACTTGGCAATTGGTAATTCTCTAGAAAATGTTCACTTTAAAACTTGTTTTTTTTATTTACTGTTACCATTAGCCCAATGTTGTTTTCTATGCCACCAGAAATGCCTTGGGAATGCACATTTTTGTTTATACAGTTAAAAGGATTTATACTTAGGGCTTGTGTCCTACTACTAATACTATAATAGTTTATATGTAAAAAAAAAAATAGTAATCTTTAATGTTAAACACTTATGTGCTCATAATGCCCTTTACCATGCAAAAAAAATCTATTACTGTAGGCCTATATGAAGGGGGGCATAATTGTGTGTTTTAGCACAGTGCCATAATATATAGGCTGGCTGTATAGAAAGTAACATAAATTAATTTTCTTAAAAATGAAAGAGCTCTTACATTATTACTTTTTATAAGATCTGAAAGACAAAATGACACCCAGTTATGAATACAGCATAAACTTAAGCATTAGCCTATACTTATACCCATTATTTGTGGCACCAGGACAAAGTTCAAAGTGTTTTCTTCCCATGCATGGATTTCCTTCTATACACTGTATTTTATTTATTGTTATATAGATTATTTATGTATTATTTATTATGTCGATTTTTTCTGAGATCCTGTCAGAGCATTTCATATCAAACCACCTTCTAATGGATCGTGTTAATTTTGGCCTATAAATGTACACTTTGAATGGACAGTTTGACTACAGTACATTCCCCAAATTCAATCTGATAGATTATGTGTGTTTTGAAAGTTTGGGATTTACTTAGAAAATGAAACAGCATGAGAAGTATGGATTTTGTAAGGTCGAAGCCATGAGGGTCCAGCAGAGTTTAGGAGGTAAACTTCAGTTTCAGGGTCATGTGAAAGTTGTGAATGTCTTCTATGGAGTCTGTTTTCACAGTCTGTTCTACAACATGGCGGACATCTCGCTTTAAATCTTCGTAGTACCGCTTCACTTCCTGTACTTCAGCCTGACGTCGTTTCTTTGTGTCTGGTTGACCTTGTTGAGCCTCCATCAGCATCTTCTCGTACTTTGACTCTACAGCTTTTATTTTCTCCTTCAGTTTCTTCTCATAGAACTCTCTGAGCTCCAACTCTCTCTGGGCCAACATCTCCACCACCTCAATATAGGTGTAGTTGGAGTAACACTGTCCACTGTTGGCATCAACCATCTTCTCCACCATCTCCAGCAGGTCCAGGACCTGGCTACGATCATCAACATGGTTGTTATGGAGGCAGTGGAATCTGTTTTCCACTTTCTTTAGGATCGACTGCAGCTCAGGTCCTGCCTCCCTCAGTTGTCTATCGATGTCTGGCTCAGCTTGGTCGTCCTGGGTGAAGAGGATTATGGTGTGCCTCCAGGCATCCTCTCCAAAGATCTCCTCCACCTGCCTCACAGCGTCTTGCTCCTCATTGGTGAACGGCCCCACCTTGATGACCAGCAGGATGGCGTGGGGCCCTGGGGCCGACATGTTGATGCATTTGGAGATCTCCCTCTTCACAGTGGGTTCAGGTAACGAGGTGTCGAAGAGGCCAGGAGTGTCAACGATGGTTACTTCTCTGCCGAACACCTCCCCACTCAGCTTACAGCACTGTCTGGTGACTGAGGATATAAAACAGTGAAGAGTTAACTCTGAAAATGACACAACACAAAAAATAGTGCAGGAGCTTATCACTCAGAGACACTTACAATATGCACCCAAAAAGTTAAGCATTTATTATTTGTAGCTGCATGACCGTGTCAGGTTCAGTTGTTCAGCACATGCCGTTTGGAATAATTGTAGTCTCAGCGTACATTTGAGTAGGTTAGCATGGTAATAAATAACACTGTGGGAGACACAGGTCACTAACACATTGCAAGGGTTCAAAAGTAATCGGACACTTTGATGCTAAATGGTTCTTGGGCAGCTGTGTGTTGTTTCAACACTTCAGTTCATGTTTTGCATGTGAGTTGATCATGAATTTACTGAAATATTATAGGAGCCAGTGTATTATTAGTGTGGATTAAATTACTGTTTTGAAGACTGAAATCACTTGCTCACCTACCAACATTAAACTATAATGCAACACTGTAGAAGATTTGTGCTACTCCCACAACATAGTATTATATTCAAACCAGTGTCAAAATCTAATCATGCAAACAAACGTCATTGATCTCCCTACTTTAATCCAATCACATAACTATAACAGAGAGGTTTGTGGCTTCTCGTGACTTTACTACAGGACTGCTATTAATAGATATTAAACACTGCTTACTGATCCAGTCAGACTAGTTAATACAACTGATGTTTTTGCTGATGACTGTTCCCTACTGATTAGGTAACTTTCTGTTATACATATTGCCAAAGTTCAGCCATGGCACATATTCTTTGAAAGCACTTTGTGGTTTTGGTAAATCAGTCTACCCCAGTCTCAGACAGTCTTGGTAACTTGCTACAGACAGGATTTCCCATTACTTCAAAGGTCTGGGGGTTTCATGTGATAATCACACCCAAAGCTTTTGTGGTACCTGAAGAATGACTGACAGCTGCACTGAAGGCATCTCTTCCCAGTATAGTGTTTCCACTGGAGCTCTTCCCTGCTCCCGTCTTCCCAACAAGAACAAGTCTAAACTCTGTAACAGAAACAATGCCTGAAACATTCACAAGTTCAAGTTCAAATAATTCAGTGCCTGTTGCCGAGTTCAGAATTCAGAGCCCCATACAATAGTGTTGCGCGGGTTAAGGTTTTTTAACATCCGCACCCACCCGACCCGTCAGGAGAGTCGATCCGCACCCACCCGACCCTCAAAAATATGCGCTGATTAACGACCCGAACCTGACCCGACAAAAAAAACAATGTGCCTATAGCCTAGGCTATCCTTTGTAGTTCATATTTAGGTAGAGACCATGCTTTCTTATTAACTAAACACTGAAGAATTTGCACTAGACTATATGCTTCAACAAAGAGTTGTTGCTCTAGGCTTGCCAAAAACTTAACAAAACTGCATCTGTCTAATGAAAGAAAGTTGAAATTATCATTAGGCCTACAACATGCATCCACAAACTTCACAAAAATTTGTAGATGTAGATGATCCTGTTTAGGTTAGTTGTGTGGCTGCACTGTGTAAAAAGATAATGGAATCCACCGGTCCAGGATTTAATCTATTTCGACGCGCCTCCAGCACCTGACCAGCTGAGCTGAACGCGCTCACTTGATGCGCTTGTTGCGTGAATGCAGGTTGCAGCGCACCCTCTGTCACGCGCCTGTGCGAGAGGGAGAGGGGAAGAGAAGATGGAAGGTCTTGTAGACTAATCATATCTTAACCTGCTTTATGCAGTTAACAGAGATTGCAAGAAGGTTTGTTGCACTTAATGTTCTGTAGCCTACATTATTAATAACTAAGTGAGAACTTTGTGAGAAGAAGTGCTTTGTCAATTTTTGACCTGCCCCGCCCGCACCCGCGATATTTTCCGATCAATGCCCGAACCGGGTGTCCGCAGGTAAGGGGTTGACCCACGCAACACTACCATACAATAATTAACTAGCTGGCACTGAATAGGGTGCTCAAATCAAAATCAAAAACAGGAGGAAGATTAAGTTAAGGTGCTTACAGTACAAACAAACCTTTACAACGTTTGTAAAGGAGACAATGAACAGTTTTACAAAACAATAACAAAGATAGTTGGAGGTTTTTTTCGCCAGCATTTTACCAACAATAAAGTTGCTGTTTTTCTTTTCCTGGCAGTAGGATGAAGCGAGATGGACGGTCCCAAAACACAGTTAGAACAGTTTATATTAATTTAATAGAAATATTAGCTGAACAGCATTATACATATATAAAAGAAAATGTATAAAAGGTTTCAGACCTGGAGGTCTTTCCATACTAGATGTTCTTCTTCTCCCTGAATCTGTTCAGAGAGAAAACAAATACATTTTCATATTGTTATTCATACCTTTAAAATCACTAACTAATTAATGAGCCTACAGAGATAACAGACTGTGGGAAATCTTTTTTCAAATTAACTCATGGATCAACAACATACTCTTAGTCAAAGATAACAAATAATCTGATTGACAGCTGCCCACGAATTCACCCCTCGTTTGCATACAGTACCCTCCACAATTATTGGCACCTCTGCTAAAGTTGATTAGAAAATGGGTATAAAAAATAAACTGTTGGTGATTTGTTGTAATCTCACAATGAAAAAAAAATAGGACAAATTCAAAACATTGAAGGGAAGCAAATTTATTTTGAGAAAAAGGAAAATCTCATAAAGAAATAAATATTTTTTAACACGTTGCTCACAATTATTGGCACCCCTGCTTATAATACCTTCTCACGCCTCCCTTTGCCAATAAAACAGCTTGTAATATTCACCTATGACACCCCATAAAGTTGGAGAATACAAAGCAAGAGGTTTAAGACCGTTGGTCTTTACAAAATCTCCCCAGATCGTCCAGATTCCTAGGTCCACAGTTGTGCATTCTCCTCTTTGACTCACCCCACTATTTCTCTATTGAGTTTAGATCAGGGGACTGAGATGGCAATGGCCGAAGCTTGATTTTGTGTTCAGTAAACCATATTTGTTTCGATCTAGATGATTGTTTTGGTTCATTGACCTGATGAATGATCCAATCATGACTAACTTTTAGTGTCTTGTCAGAGATTGACAGATTTCCTTTGAAAATGTTCAGGTTTTTCTTGTTGTTCAGGATACCATACACCTTCATTAGATTCCCAAGGCCTTTGGGAATAAAAACAGCCCCACAATAGCACAGTGCCTCCACCATAATTCTCATTAGGTATGGGATTCTTTTCAGTCTAGTCATTCTTCTATATATGCCAAACACACCTAATGTGTTTCTAACCAAAGAGTGCAATTTTCATTTCATCTGACAATAGACCACACTTTTAGACATTCACTGTACCATTTAGTAACTCCTGCCGTTACATTGGCGATTAAATGACTGGACAGCCTGTTACCTAGCATGCCATCTAAATAAGCTATTAGCAATGAGGTCACTTTTGAAGATTTTTTGGGGGACTTGGTGACTCCAAGATGACACCTTTAGTCCAGTCATTTTAGGAGAAAGGGTTGAACAAATTGCAACACAAGCAAACTTAACTGATTTTGTATCCTAAATATGTTCTGAGTAAGGGAAAAAAAGCCCCGAAGAATCCCAAAATGCGCCTACAGTATACAGAATTTTTCTCACGGAAATAGGGGGAAAAAATTAACCTTCACATATCACCATGAAAATTACTGAGTTGATTACTTACATCACAAACAAAAAATGTATTATTTTTTAAATTGTTTGTTAACATGGGCAAATTCCAGGGAATTACCATTGCTTGTAAATGCAAAAAAAAAATGCTGTTTATAACATTATATTACTTACAGTATAATTATTCAGATTACATAGACTTACAGTATTCTTGAAAACCACTTACTTGGTTAGATGTTGGCTTAGAGTATATGACAGTAAAAATAAACTGTTAATTCAATATTGATCAACATTCTTTGTTTTAATACAGCAGAATACACTAATGAACACTTATCAACCAATGTAAGCTTGAAGTAAAAAAAAAAAAGTCAAAGTTGTTGAAACCAATTTTAAAGTTACCCAATAATGATTAGGGAGAAACCAGGGGCCTGCACTACGAAGCGGGGTTACTGGCTTATCTGGGTAACTTCGAGAGTAACTTGATCACGTGTGGCATAACTTCCCGATTAACCCGTACTACGAAAGGTGGATATGTTTTAACCTAGGTATGCTGCCATGGCAATTTACCCTGCATCTCAAACCTGCTCCGACCAGTTTATGTTCTTGGTTAACCCGAGGTTTCCGTTAACCACACCCTTTATAAGTACCACCCCTCCACTAACAATTCGAGACAATGTCGGCGTACCTGGATGATCCATACGACATTGGAGCACAAATCGTGAGGGGCTCTCTTCGCAGGGTGAGGGGTTTTAGAGACCGCCATATATAGACTATAGCATATATATATATATATATATATATATATATATATATATATATATATACCCGGACGATATTCTCTATGAAGATATAGATTGTCAGCCGAAGGAATTCGTTATCTTTGTCAGATGATCTAGACAGAAGTCTCTAATGTCACCCGTCATAGCAATACCCTTACGTGGACATTCATGTATTCCATCTAATCGGTGATGCTGAACATCTGAGCAAGAATACTGTATGTCCGAAAATAAATCGGACATAGGCCTAGCCTACAGTATGCTGAACATCTGAGCAAGAATAGCCTAAAATAAATCGGACATAGCCTAGCCTACAGTAGGCCTAATAAATTAAAATCACAATTTTAACAAACTTGTTGAATTGAATGTCATATTACTGTACCCTGCACATAAAGGCTACACATTTCCACAGCACCAGAATCCGACCGAATGCCTCCCTCAACCCCTTCCGCAATCGGCCTTCCACTATTATTTGCGATGGCCAACTCCTCTGCTACTGTAAAACACTCCTTACAGTAGTGTTCAAAGACACATTTTTCTTGTTAGCTGTAAAACAGTAACCTGACTCTCACCAGATGAATTTCGTTCCGCTTAGCTCCGCCTAGCTTCACTCACATCCATCTGGGACCTCTTCCATTGAGAGTGATTTCTGCAACCGATTTTATGGTACAGCCAATCAGGACGCAAGGCGGGAGTTTCATAGATGTGACGAACCTAGCGTTCATGGGCTTCGGAAAAACCTTTCTCCGAGTAAAAACATCATCATTCCGCGTCATTCACTTAATGTGTGAGTCAGAGGTTGGAAACTGGGGCTAGATTTTGCTAACAGAGTTGCCCAGTTAGGGGCTCGTCATCACTTTTGTCATCACGTTGTAGTTCGTTTGTAGTCCATGTGGCCTTTCATGTCCAACAGTTTTAATGTGAACTTGGGAATTTGCCCTTTTTATCACTTGAAAGCTGCATATCTTTCTTTCACGAGCATCTTACACTATATTTTAAGCAAATACAGTTGTTTGTTTAGGATTAGTGAGTGTATGTTTTAACCTTTGTTGTGGCGTCCGTGTTTGTCACACATTCCGTTGGCAAAGCACATGAACACTTGCTGTCGGAAAAACAAAGTAGCCATGGGGGCGGTCCTTGTAATTCCGAGGTGCTCTGAATGCACCAATATCGTAGAAGCGACTATGAGACTGTTATCAGCGTCACGGGTTGGCTTTGATGTGAGTGGTTGAAGTAGCACGTCAATAGATGACGGACAAGTGGCTTATTCAATCATATGCAAGCATTTTTTGATTAGGCCCAGCCTTCTGAAGCAACACTCCAATGGATTGGTCCCAGATGGATGAGTGGAGCTAGGCGGAACGAAATTCATCTGGCGAGAGTCAGGTTAGTAAAACAGAGGCCAAGTGAAGGCTATAAGCATACTAGGCCTACATGTTTTCATAATTAAGAAATATTAATGCAAGCTATAACTATATAAACCTACTATTCTGAATAATGTGTTTGTGTTTCATTTTCACCTGCTGCCATGTGCATTTGGCAATGGTGTTGCATCTGAAATGTTCACAGGATTAGGCATACACTAAATCAGTCAATGGGGGCTACTTAAACATTCAATTATCCTATTACTGTAATCTATATGATTTGTAGCTGTAGGACAACTTTTTGTACGTAGAATATTGATTTGTAATTGTAGAATATATTTGTAATGGTAAAATATTTTTAACGTAGAAACTTAATTCAAACTATGTTACGTAGGTCTTACTTAGGACATATGGGCTTTGTATTTCTATCTATCATCTTTGTAACTTTTATACTTTTTAAACTATTAATTGTCAGTTTCTCAGGCATAGCCTACAGTTTCATTCTCTTAAAACCAAAGATTCTAGAGCGCTACGCGTTCCGCTCTAGAATCTTTGCTTAAAACTACACATGCTGTTCAACTGTTTCCTCTGTCCACAACTGTTTCGAAATAAAAGTCCTTACTATAATAATTCCCTATTAAATAATTTAACCATTTAAACTATCCACCTTTTTAACTGTTCAGTCATTCCAACTATATTAAACCTCATCTACCTAGTTCAGTCATTCCAACTATATTAAACCTCATCATGTTGGTTGCCAATTAGCACATCATCTGTTTTAACAATTTCACACAATATGTTTTGCATTTTCATGCACTGGTAATTCCCTGGAATTGCGTTTTCTAGTATGATTTGTAGCTGTAAAACCGATCCTTACCCGTAGAATAGATTTGTAAGTATAGGGAATATTTGTGATAGACAATTACTTGTACAGATAATTTTTACAGTTACAAATAATTTCTACAGTTTCAAAACGTGATACACACGTACAAAACTCCTGAGTCTAATATCCCATAGTCACCCGCATTCAAAAAACGGGACATGCAACTTTGCTAAGTTCCGTGACTGGGAAAGGCTGGCAAGTAAGCCGCAGGCAGATCAGGGGATTCACTTCCCTGTTAGGTAGGCCAGCAACACGCGCTGGAGAGATGCGTGACATCAAACCATGGAACGAACACGTTTACCCGACTGCTGTTCCTCCTGTTCATTTTCGTGAAGTTTCTTCCGTTTTCCATGCCCTGAATGCTAATTGGGTTTCATGTTCATGTCGGGAGAACCGGCCCTGTCTGCTTCTCTCCACACATTAGCCTACACGCGCACAGATGCGCGCACAGGCGAATGTGTGGCCTAACTTGTTACATTTGCAATGAGTTTAATTTAACCTTGTGGGAAATTGACCGATCCCAAGCCCCGCCCCCTTTTACTATGTCACAAAGAGGAACGTCGGAGGACCTCGGTCAATTTTGAATTTTATAGTGTCCATTCTGTAGCCTACAATACGCCGGTTATGTGAATGCTAATGCTTCTTTTGCGAGTAGCCTAAGTAACTAAATAACTAAAGAGCTCAAAAAGGTTCAAATATATGCCTGGGATACTTGTAGAAGTGACATCCGATATCCTGACCGTGTGAAACGTTGACAGACATAGGCCTAACTTTGCATAACTTTGGGTAGGCTGCTACGTTTCAGTAAAGAAATCTGAGTGTGTACGAAAATCTGTTCACAGAAATAAGCTAATGACCATTTTTTCAACAAACGGAATAGACTACTCCGATGAATCATTGATGGCTGAACGAGAGATAGCCAATGTCTTCTAAAGATCAAATCATGTGCCGATTGAAAACCTTGCTGTATAGTCTATGCAGTCTTGAAATCGCCAATATTAGGCCTACTACATTGCCCACATTTAAATTAAGTATAGCATAAGCGGGCACTGATGAAGTCTTGTGCAAGACAAATCACGTCTGCAAACTGCGGAACTGTGTTCCACCTCGTTGATAACAGCAGACATTGTGAATGTGTCCTTCCGAATACTGAAGGCCTTTCTGGCCTCTGTTTTTTGAATATATCAATATTACTTGACGCCCAGAAATCTAGCATACACTGTTAAATCAAAGATTCTATAGTTAACTAAGATGAATCATAAGACGATTCATCAATGGAACGAAATGGCACTAGTTCCGGACTCCTAAATAGGCGTGTCAAAACATAAACTTTTCTCTGAATAAGCAATAATAACATATACATATAATTTTGTATACTATTTTACAGTCATTGTTTGTGTGTGATGCCAATGAAACACTCTTTCGGACACGCAATGAATAATTTCATTTTGCCCCGTTAACTGAGCTAGCTAGCTAGCTAGCTAACGTTAGCATAGTAAACGGAAAGTGAATGGGAATGTTCGCTAGCTAGCTAGCAGCTAAGAACTTTGGTTAATCTTATATATTGTTGCAAACAAACCTGAAATAACATATGTTCAGCAACTTTGTGGTAGTCTACTAGTTCTAGCAAAAAATATGTTAGGTTAGTTTATCAACCATCTCTGAGTCTAGAGCCTCTGAGAACAGGTGGCTGTGCACCAGAGCTTTGAGGAGACAGTGACAGATCACGAACAAAGCTATTTTTGTCTTTATTTGTTTCGTTGGAAAATACAATTTCAATGTCGGAATGTTAGGGAGACATGTGGCTTCTAGAAAATGGGTTCAAAACTTACATCGCTGAATGTAGGGCTAAGGGATTGGTCATATTCCGTGAAAATGTTCATTTCTGCCATAGGAACACATAGACACTGGACCTACCGCTAGACTCCTAAATGGGCGTGACTGCTTCGAACCCCACGTCACAACGTGCCAGAATTTACCCTCTTATGAATCGTCTCGCTTTATCAACCGTCTCTGGTTAAATGGTGCTGCGTACCCATGTTGAACACGCGTTCTCGCACACTTTCCTGCAAACTTGTCCGACTATTAGCAACAGTAACTATGGGACTGACAATGGGAGGAGGGGCTTGGGATCATAGACATAATATACATAGACGCCGCATCGACCGCTGCTCCCTACTAGCGCTGACGAGATTTGGAGCCGCCATCTTGGACCGGTCATCCACTCCACTCAGTGTAATCTGTTTGGCCGGTGCAATGAGCTGTCAGCACACTTAATTAATCATATCTCACTGAATACCGAACAGATTTTCACGCGGTTTTTTTTGCTGCAAAGGTCATACATGTAGCTATGATACAGGCCACATTGTTCGAAAATACAAAATACAACCAATAGTACGGTAATGTTAAATCTTACTTGTGAAAAGTAAATCCCCCGAGTATGGTCCGCCGATTTGAGCAGGAACATGCTGCACAGTGCTGTCATCTTGTGTTTTCTGCTGCAACGCAATGAGGAGTATGACCGGTCCAAGATGGCGGCCGCATTTCTTGTTTCCAGCAGCCAATGCGGCGTCTATGTATATTATGTCTATGCTTGGGATCGGTCAATTGTGGGTTACCCTGGAAATCCAGATTTCTCGCGAGAGCACAATGGAATTGTCTCTGCGAGACACTGGCAATGAGCAATGATGCACGTACTTTTACCCCTTTTGCATTGGGCTTTTACGTGCATTTGGGCATGCACGTTACTTTCACCCCTTGCATTGTTCGTGGCCAGACCCTTAATCTTTCTAGATTACCAGGGTCTGGATTTTCCAGGCTAGGCAAATGTTTTAATACAATGTAAAATAAATGTTAGTTTTGGCTTTGGAAAGTAATTGTACAAATTATACAAATAGGCTATGCTGTTAAGGCTGTGACAGGTTACAGCGGCATTGGGTTTCTTTATGTGGTGAGAGTTGCTTATTTGTCTTGCGAGAGTTGGTAAACACTGCCCTCCCTGGTCGCAACTATTTTGCCTTAAGCTAAACGGTATCCTACGGTAGCCTACGGTATCAATCAGTGCAACATAACTGATTGGACATACGGTTAGCCTACTCTCTTCTGACCTCCCAAACCGAATGAAAGTGTGTCTTCGTCTCATCTGTAATTAACACCGACAGGAAAAATAAAACAGCTTTAGGACAAGATTGTTATTTGACGATTGCGGAAGCAGCGTAGGCCTACAGCCAACAGTAGCCTACAGTGAATCCAGTCAGAGCGGTGGAGGTAGGCTACGTTTAACTTTTAAACTTACCGAGGCCTTGCGCTGCCATCACACCCGACGCGTTTACATCAAAGCCAAACTCCACACGACAGAGGAAAAGACGAAAGACCGCAGGAGAATAATCAAGTCTAGTGCACAAGAGCGAACCCCCACTGCATGCTGCATGCGAAAGTGAAAGCCACCGCCCAATGCTCCTCACCGTCGGAATTTGATAGTTTTCTGTAGACCAAATTGCCAACTAATTAAAATCGGGTCGATAGTTTTTGCGGTAGGCTATCCTGTTTATAGTCCAACAAATGAAGAAACGAAGCGCGCCTATCGAAAACTCCTCGTCAAAAGGAAAAAAAACGACACCAAGCCGCAAAAGAACTCTGAAGTGCGTCAACAGCGCAGACTTCTTCAGCTATTTGCCGCTAAAGTGAAGGTTAATCAGAAGCCTACCCTAGAGCTTACCTAGGATCAGTTTAGAAATTGGTGAGGAATTTACAAAGTTTAGAAATTGGTGAGGAATTTACAAACAAACCACAAAGAAAACATTATCGTCTAAGCCGAGTCTTAGTCAGAAAAGCTGCATCGACTGAAGTGCGCCACAAGAAGAAAACATTGGGAAACTAAAGCAACCTGTTTCAGGTGAGGTTTGGTATTTTTTGGGTATTGCAATATATATGTCTTATTGTTTTATAGTGAAAAATTGTGTCAAATGAATGCATGGTGTGTGTCTATTGAAAACAAAACAAAAAAAGCAAGTATCCTAATCTGCGGAAGAACTGACACATCATGTGATACATAAACACTTTGGATAAATCAGTAACTCTTAAAATTGCAGCTGAATGGGCAATGGCATGGAGGAAAAAATGCTGTGTGTGTGGGGGGGGGGGGGGGGGGGGGGGGACATTGAATGACAGAAACATTCAAGCCACAGACTTCCTGGAAAGAACTAAATCTGTTTTACAACAAATTTTACAATCTTCCGTCGGCCCATATCACAATTCTTTTATGTTACTGCTAAGGGTACCCATAAGCACACTAAAAGTTTTCTCTTAAAAGCTATTTATAAATTTACAAAAATTACAGCTCTTAAGGTAGCCTAAGAGAAAGGCTCCGTTGTTATGACATCTACCCACCCACCTCAAGGAATGCAGGGGTTCCAGCATAACTGGTTATTGCGTTATACAGTAGGGTGAACACTTTTGACATCTTAGAATGATGGGAATGAAAAATGAATGAATGAATGTGTTCTTTGGTTTTTAAAGTCTGGGAGTCAAGGTGTCTACTAATAATGCTAATTGCTGCTAAACTTTATTTAGTTGAATAACATTTTGGCTCACCCAATTCTTTATTTGTTATAGCACGGTGAGCATATTGAGCAGTGTTGTTGAGGGAGCAGAATGCAATAGTAAGTCCCCCCCCCCCCCTACATACACAGCACATTATTTCATCAGGAAGCTTCTCCAACACACATCCCCAACATACTTACAGCACACTGCCCCCCCCCCCCCCCCAATACACAGGACATTGTCCCCCCCCCCATTAATGCACAAATAGGCTGACACCAGACATAATTTCACTGCATTTCTTACTTCCAGTAACTATATGCATGTGACAATAAACTTCCTTGTATGAGCGCTTTTTCTCTTATTTCACTGTTCACTAGTTTCACTTATGGCACAATTACTGAACCAATAACTCGGGTAGCATATCTATCTATTGACCAGGTTTGTGAAATCTTAAGCACACTGTCTGCTTTACACTATGTTTGAAATTCTAAAATACAGTTTTTGTATACTAAACAAAGCTAAATACAGTTGCATTAGACACATCATTCAAAACTAAAAGTGTTTGTGTGTTTTTTAAAACACAGCGATTGAAATCAGAGATTCAATACTCTCAGGTTAACGCTTTGGTATAACAGTTGCGACCAACTTTGTGAAATGTGTTAGAGGAGGATTAGGACTAGCAAAATAAGGCAGATGAAGTGAAGGAGGAAGAGGATCAAGGAGAGAGTGAGCAAGAGACTGAGAGGCTTTATTGACCCACGTGTAGCATTGAATCTGAATTGCCCCACTCATGTTCATCTTTGCATGCAAGTTCTGTGTGCACATGTGGTCAAAATTAATCCAAGACAACTGGTGTGAGACTGCAGCTTTATTCACGACGCCGGGAGCATGTTACCCACATGAAATGTCAAAGTAACAAGCCCACACATCTGTGGGTGAAGCCAACTCTTATACCTTACCCCACACCCATGGAAAATCACAAGTTGTCACCCTCCATTAATCACTTACCCATCTGGTATTTTAACAGAGATAAGAAATGTTTACGACCCCACTTAACCATCTGGTGTTTTGACAAAGATAAGAAATGTTTATGACCCCCCATCCTGAGGGTTACCCACAATTCGCTGACACAAGGGTTAATTTAACTAAACATTCTTACATAGGAGTTTCCGAAAACACAAGGGTCAGAGTAAGGAGATGACAATTAGATTTCACTACATGTATGTAAGGTATACTAAACATTCAATGAGAGACATATAAAATGTATTCCACACACATTTAGCATTTTTCCACACCTCTGGGGTACAATAGGTAGCAGGGGGTGTGGCAGGAGTTGGTTCCCACAGTAGGGACCCCTTAAGTTTTCATAGCCCCCTCCTCTGCCTCTTTTGTGACTGTCCCAAGGCAGAGGTATGTTTCATCTTGTGCTATGTTTGTTTTGTGTTTTAATGCTTGCCTTTTGTATTTTGTGAATTCATCATATGTAAACTGTCTCCTTCACTCTTAAAACGAATGTGTTGAAAATAACACAACTTCCGTTGTTTTTTTAACTCATTGAGTGCCAAAAATGTAATATTACGTTTTTCCTTCTCATGCGTTGAGTGCCAAAAACGTAATATTACGTTTTTAGCTCTTTTTTTTTAATTACGAAACTAGACACTCTAACACACCTTATATGTGATTTTGGGAACTCTGTGATGAATGAAAATGAAATATATGACGATCGAAAACTCATGAAAATGCACAATCTGGACATTTTATCATAACTCGGTTGCCGCTTTGGGTCGAATCAGTGACGCATGCACGTCAGCTGAAAACCGTGGGTCTATCACTAGGTGGCAGTCTCGCCAGGTCTCGCTGATCACTTCCCGGAAAGTTTACAGGCAACACTTCATATTTCATGAAAGACATTATATCTCCATTTCTAGAAAAAAAACAGTGATTTGATGAAAACTAGCCACTGTTTAGCTTGGGATTTCTCAGGAACAGAGGTGTGTAGAAATACACGGTTTGCACCCACTGAGAGCTTAACCAATAGTCTATTCTAGATTTAAGAGACCCTGAATTATTGGACCAAGTGAATTGAGAGGACGTAGGATTCTTATCTCTCCAAATATCCAGTAGCCCTATAGGCGTGACACAAAATCAGACAGATGAGAAAGGTTGTGAGAAGATTTGGGTGGATGACGATCAAGAGTGTCACATAAAGTTTCGTTCAAGTCACCACCTAAAATTACATGTATATTGGGATATTTACAACAAAGGGATTTTATTTTAACCTCTATTAGATTAAATAGGGAAAGATTCCTTTTGGGGGAGTTAAAGCCATATATGTTTACCAGTAGGAAGAGAATGTAATCTAAAGACACCACAAGAAACAGAAAATGACCCTCAGGGTCAGGTATCACTTCAATAATTTTGCCTTGGAATTTGTGTTTCACAATGATAACCCCAGCAGAGTGGGTCGACCCAAAGGAAAAGAAAACTTCATCGCCCCACTGAGATTTCCAAAATTTAGTATCATCTGGACTAGCGTGAGATTCTTGAAAGAAACAAAAAGAGAGTTCAGAGTTCAGCCCTTTGGCATACAGAAAAATAGCCTTTCGTTTTAAATCATTAGGCTACGTAACCCTCTTGTATTAAAGGAACGAGATGCTGGGGAACATTGAATAGCAAGCAATAATTCAATTAGAAAGAAGGAGTAAACCCATTATAAGATATGTCTATCCTCAAAATATTAAAAGGGCAAATGTAACCAACAAGGACAGTAATGGAAAGAAAATATTGTTAGCTGTAATATAGCTGTAATAGCTGAGGTAACCAAACCACTTAAAGTTTCCTATGATTTAAATCAACTGTGAACAATTCCTTACATAGCCTAGGCTAAGGCTACCTAACACATTGTGGTTATCCATAAATAGATGTAAGGAAAGTGTGTAGAGCAAAAGTAGTAACGTCTGAAGCAAACTTGACACCTGAGATCAAAGTGCAATAAAAGGATAATAATAACAAGGCATCAGGAACATCAGCAAAAACTTTAAGGTTAGATGCGTGGGAGCTAATTGCAGTCATTGCCAGAGACCTTGGGAGGCGTCAGTTCTTTACCATCCACAAAAGCCTTCGGACCAACAAAGTAGGCACGATGCCCCTCGAGGCGAGCTTTCTCAACAAGTGGCCATAGCTGTTGGCGAAGTTCACGGTCATCAGGTGAGAGGTCCTCGGCGAAGCGTAGATGGTTGTCTGCCAAGAAGGCGGAGTTCTTTGCAGCTTTCCAGAGAGCATCGCGAAAGTGGCGCATTGTAAATTGGATGATGACACCTCGTGGTTTCAGAGTAGCACCGGCACCCCTTCTGGTTTTTCCACCTACTGGTTTCCGAGCTGTTCCCGAGCCTGTCCAGATGTCATATACCTATCAACAGCAGCTGACGGCTACCCACGTCGACAGATTCGCTACATATTCATAAACATTTTACTGGCCATGGCATGTCGCACCTCAATAAAAACTGCACTGAACTGAATACCTAAGCACTACATTACTACAACATTTTCCAGCGGGGAAAATGCTTTTTTAAAGTAACCTAATTTCGATGATCTGTGTTGCGCTGGATTCGAACCCTCATCAGCAAAAGTATAACCACGCGAGACCACCTCGCTCTCCACTACACTATCAACATCTACATAACATTCAGAACATAACGCTGTTTTCACTCAGTAGGCCATGATTCACCGTTTATCTGAGTATTTTGAAACAACTGGTTACCTTGATTTAGGCTTCAAAAACATAACTGTATCATGCACTCTACCTTCTGTTACACCTCTGCGCTATTCATGTACAAGGATTTATCATAGCCTACATTCTGCCAGGCAGCGCACGGATCATGAAACAATGGGCCTAAAACAACTGGTTACCCTGGACTGAAAACGCATGATCTCGCTGTCAAACACTCAACAGCTGGAGCTGGAGAGCTTTTGGTGGAAATTAACTAGCACATAATGTTGGTATATGCGCAAGCAGCTTGTAGAGATCATCTAGCCTAATTGAGGCAAGGTAACCAGTTTCATCCCAATTTAGAACAAGCTGCTTGTGATAACAGGGATATGAGGTTAACCTTTTAAAATTAAAAACCTGAAACGAAAAGCATTGTAGGGGTTGCAAATACTTATCTTCCGTTGTAAACATAACGTTGTAGGATAGCATAGGCTATAACTTTGGAAACGAGACGCCATGGCCATAGAAATCTGCTTGTCCTAAACCAAAGGAACTGGCTATTGTAGCTGTTTTTCACAGTTTCCAGGCCAGGGTAACCAGTTGTTTCAGACCCATTGTTTCAGAATCCATATGCTGCCTGGTATAATTTTTGACAAATCATTGCACACAGATGGCGCAGCGGTGTAGCAGAGTGCACGATATGTTTTACTCCTAAATTAAGGTAACCAGTTGTTTTGGAATATTCAGACAAACAGTGATGTATGACCTGATAGAAAATAGTTAAACGACCATTGACACAGTGTTGATAGTGTAGTGGGGAGCGGTGTGGTCACGCATGTAATTTGTTTTCCAGAAGAGAGTTTGAATCTAGTGCGACACGGATCATGGTCATGGTCATTAGGCGACTTCTAAAAAATAATTTTCTCGCTGGAAAATGTTATAGTGCTCAGCCGTTCAGTTTAGTACAGATTATATTAAGGTGCGACACGCAAAGGCCAGTAAAATGTGTGGGCCTATGCATCCAAGGAACGTAGGCTATTGCATCCTAGCTGTTTGAGAGCGAGATCATGCGTTTTCAGTCCAGGGTAACCAGTTGTTTTAGACTGGTTACCCTGGACTGACAGCTCCCCCAAACTTCAGTTTCTTGAGTGCTACCAGAGCAAATAAAAGAGGTGGGGGGATAGCCACAATTTTCAAGACGTCTTTTCAGTGCAATCAGTCGTCATTCGGTGACTTTACTTCATTTGAATATCTGTGTGCATGCATTAAGTCTTCTCCTCAGATTTTATTACTGACAATTTACAGGCCTCCAAAACATTCAGCTAAAGTTTTTCTTGAAGAGCTAGGTGAACTGCTATCAGTTGTTTGCATAGAGTTTGACTGTCTTATTATATCAGGGGAACTAAACTTGCATGTGGATAATCCTGAAAACAATTATGCCAAGGAATTCATTGCACTAATCGATACTTTCTCCCTAACACAGCATGTACAGGGGCCAACACACTCTCTCGGCCATACCCTCGACCTTGTTATCACAAAGGGTCTCTATGTCTCTACAGCTGTTAAAGACCTGGGCCCACTTCCCCGATAACGACGGAGACACGCTCTTAAGAGGGTTTTCTACGATTCATCTTACGATCGTTCGTTTGGTTTTTCCGACTGTTTCCCGAACATGCTCGTAGTGTGAACGCTCATGCACTGCTCTTAAGATGCTCTTAAGGGGAGCTGTCCACGTTAATAGTTCTGAAATAACCTCTGATTTGACGGTGATGTCAGGTGACTGCACGTCACAGCTATAGGCCTACCATTTAAACTTCAGATCTACACATTAATTCACATCAATACGAAAATAGAAACACTTTGACATCTGCATGTAAGCATCCCAAGTAGGTTATATACCACACAGAGACATAAATAATTGTAATTATTTTAAGATTAGATTGTTGCACCATGCAATAATTTTTCGTGGTGCCACTTAAGAACACGTTTGAAGATAAGAAAGAAGTCGAGTAAGAAAGAGAGGAAATGTGTAGGCTTAGATTTTGATGCAGTAGGCTACAGACTAAACCACATGTTGCTTTCTCTGCTTTTTACCTCATAGGCCTAATAAAATATAGCCTTCACTTAGCAAAGATAATGTCAAACTATTCTGGCAATGTCTCGTTTAATAACTTGATTGCATTTTTGTCCGCTTTTCATCACATTATTATGACCATTAAATGTAGGCTATTTTGCACGCTAAAATCTGATTAATCACAGGTAAACACAAAAGAATGGGAACGTAAATTGGATTATGTATTTTAAGTTGTAATTCCTCTGTATGTCCTGTTGGTGACCTCAGTAAGAAGTACTATTAAGACGCTCTTAGCCGGTAACGAGTACTCTGGAGCACTCATAGATCTACGAGTGTTTTCACGATGCTCTTAAGCTACGATGGTTTCGGGAAACAGTCGGCAAATCTTAAGACGTTCGTAAGAGGGACTTTACGACGCTCTTAGGCTTAAGATGCTTTCGGGGAAGTGGGCCCTGGCCTTATCTGATCATTTCTGCGTGTTCTTTGATGTGTCTATGTCCCCACACACTCAAAACACAGCTATGATGGTAAAAAGGAGAATCATAAATGATCAGACAAGTGCTCTCTTTGAGCAAGCACTTTCACTAAAGTCAAGTCAACTGTCAGACTTTGAAGACTTATTTGATCACTTTAATGCAAAAATGGCAAACATTACGGATGACATTGCTCCATTACAATTCAAGAAAGTTAAGGACAAACAGAAAGCACCATGGAGGCAAAATCCAGCAGTTAAACTTCTAAAAAGAGAGTGTAGGAAGACTGAAAGAAAATGGCGTAAATACAAACTTCAGATCCACTATGAAATCCATAAAGAGATGCTCCGCACTTTTCCTAAGTCACTGAAAACAGCTGTTGTAAAGCCACTTCTCAAGAAGAATAACCTGGATGCCTCCATGCTAAACAATTACAGGCCCATATCCAATCTACCTTTTATTTGCAAAATTATTGAAAAAGTAGTCTTTAATCAATTAACCACCTTCCTAACATCAAATGGGTATTTTGATTACTTTCAGTCTGGTTTTCGGGCAAATCACAGCACTGAAACAGCTCTCATTAAAGTTTCCAATGACATACGCCTCAACACAGATTCAGGTAAAACATCAGTCCTAGTGCTACTGGACCTTAGTGCAGCATTTGACACTGTTGATCACAATATTTTACTACACAGACTAGAACACTGGGTTGGATTTACAGGCATAGTTATCAGCTGGCTAAAATCATATCTACAAGAAAGGAGCTTCTTTGTTGCCATCGGAAACTGTACCTCAACACCAACGTCCTTGACCTGTGGTGTTCCCCAGGGGTCGATCTTGAGGCCACTATTATTTAACCTCTATATGCTCCCACTTGGACAAATCATTCAAAATAATTTGATTTCATATCATAGTTATGCAGATGACACACAAATTTACTTAGCTCTATCACCAAATGACTATGGTCCTCTTGAATCTATGTGTCAGTGTATAGAACAAATCAACACCTGGATGTCTCAAAATTTTCTTCAGCTGAACAAAGAAAAAACTGAAGTAATTATATTTGGTAAAAATGAGGAAAGACTTAGGGTTGCCACTCTCCTTGACACAAAAGGGTTGAAGGCAAAGGATACTGTTAAAAATCTTGGTGTATTAATTGACAGTGATCTAAATTTCAACAGCCACATGAAAGCGATAACTAAATCAGCTTTTTACCACCTCAAAAATATTGCAAAACTCAGAGGGCTGATGTCAAAACATGACTTAGAAAAACTCATTCATGCATTTATCTCCAGCAGGGTTGATTACTGCAATGGACTGTTCACAGGCCTTCCTAAAAAGACTATTAAACAGCTTCAGGTGATACAAAATGCAGCAGCTAAGACTCTAACAAAAACTAAAAGAACTGACCACATTACTCCAATTCTTAAGTCCTTGCACTGGCTTCCAGTAAGTCACAGAATTGACTTTAAAGCACTATTGCTTGTTTATAAATCAGTAAATACTTGTCAGACATGCTTCAGCAGTACACACCTTCTCGTCCTCTCAGGTCCCAGGTGAAAAACCTACAGTTAGAACTAAACATGGTGAAGCAGCTTTTAGCTGCTATGCGGCTCAGCTGTGGAACCAACTTTCGGATGACATTAAAAAGGCCCCAACTGTAGCCAGTTTTAAATCTAGACTTAAGACCAAACTGTTCTCAGATGCTTTCTGCTAACTGTGCCGAGTTACAAATTCTGAATCTGCCTTGATAATTATTCTACTTTGTCTGTTATTACTTTTTTTACTACTTTTGCCTTTGTTTTTGCTTACTAATTATTCTTTATTTTTAAATGATTTTACCTTGTGTTTTATGTTTTCTTTTCATTATGATCTTTACCTTTTAACTATTCTTTGACTATATTGCCCTTCTATGCTTTTATTTGTTATTATTGTTTGGTTTTGTTTATGTAAAGCACATTGAATGACCTCTGTGTATGAAATGTGCTATATAAATAAACTTGACTTGACTTGACTTGACCCATTGTTTCATAATCCGTGCGTAGAATTTATGACAAATCCTTGCACATGGATAGCGCAGAGGTGTAACAGAAGGTAGAGTGCATGATACAGTTATGTTTTTAAAGCCTAAATCAAGGTAACCAGTTGTTTCAAAATATTCAGATAAACGGTGAATCATGACCTACCAGACCTCCCAAGTCTCACGCATTGAGCGTGAGACACACGCATTTCAATGACTTCACACGCTCACACGCCACACATGGCATTTCTCACTCCGAGAAATTATTAACTTGCCCGCACAGATATTTGTAAGCGCTATATTTTACAAACGTAAATACACAACGTTGCTGTCTGTGCGCTCATTCAGCTCAGAGAGCTGCTGTTCAGTTACTAACCTATCGGCCAATCAGAAAATAGGATTTCTCAACAAATTAGGAAATAGTTTTGTTTTGATGTGGGTTCGCAACGTGGAGACTGCTGGTCTGCGGAGTCGTGGAGTGAAATTAGGCCCGGTGCTTCGTCTGATAATTTGCTGCGCAGTTGATCAAGATACCGCGGACCGACAAAAAAAGAAAACAAACGTTTATGCTATCGATGTTATTAAACATGGAGCCATACAATAAAGTGGTGGTATGAGCGTTCATTCAATGCAGGCGTCTGCGCGAGAGAAACTGAAACTAATCGATAACGTTGGTATCAAAGCTCCACTTCAACCTGTTGAATGCTATTTAATTGTTTAACGACACTTATCAGAACAACGTTGATTTTTGGAACTTCCATAGAAACAGAGCAGAGACTGTATAATACACTGTATAGCACTGAGTATTGGGTCAAATTTGAATATAACGTGGCCAAAAGCTATTGTAGCCTTCTTTCTATCTGTTAAAGATCAACAGATCAGTGATTTATGCCTATCTGCTCGCCAAAAAAGCTGGTATTGTGTTTCCTGAATCCTTACATTCAGGCATTCAAATTAAACTTCATTAAAAACATGTATTTTTTCCCCTACATTTCCTACCAATGTATGATGCTTGCATGAGGTAATGAAGTATTTCTTTTCTTATGCAAGCAATGCAATGAAAAGCAATGAAACTAATTATATCTTACATTAGTAAAGCAGTCCTCTGATGTGCATGTCACAAAACATTTAAGTGAAAGTGCATGTATAACAATATAGGCATAATAATGATTGTGATAATGATAATGACAATTTGATTTGGAGGGAGTGGGGTTGGGTAAGTGTAGATGAGCCCTATGACCCCAAAGTCTGCCATGACTGGGCCTCAGGTCAAAGAAGTTTGAGAAAGGCTGGTCTACATAACCTGCATCAGATTGAGGTTTGCAGTGATGCACCTGAAGGCACGGGTTGAGGACCCAGTCAGTTACGTCACAATATGCACATTTGTTTAAATTCATACCTACGTAATCACCATGACCTTTGAATCTTGAAAAAAAAAATATTGACCTACCTACCGACCCATGACCCTCATGACATTGAACCACAGTGCTTTAAATGGGAGCCCCCAGTATTAGTCATCAAGGCATCAAAATCTGCCACAACATCACTCATAAACATACACACACACACACACACGGACACCACTGTTCAAGAGACCATTTTGGGGCTAAATGTGTTTTTTCTCATTTGGTTGTTTTCTGTTTGTTTAGAGCAGAATGAGCCACTGCTGTTCAAAGGACCCATTTGGGTGAAATTATTATTATAATTTATGTAATTATTATTTATTATTATAGGGTTCTAGAATAAATAAAACAGTGTGTTTGAAATAATGGAATTTGTGCTCTCTCATGAAGCTTGGTCGATGGGACATGGGGAGGGTGGGTCTGTTGATCGGGGGGAGGGGGCGTGGCGCCACGAGTAGTTCAAGCAGACGTAGGACTTTCATGTACTTCGATCAGGGGGTAAGGGGGCGTGGCACTGTGCCAATGCCACGCCCCCTCCCCCCTGAGAAACAAAGTCTCACTCCTTGCAAACTTCAAAACTTGAGAGCCCTGTGACCTACTGAGTGAAGACAGCGGCATGTCCTAAAAGTTATATAGGTGCTGATAGTGTAGCGGAGAGCGAGACGGCCTCGCATGGTGATATTTTTGCTGAGGAGGGTTCGAATCCAGCTTACACAGAGAATCGAAATTAGGTTACTTTAAAAAAACATTTTTCCCGCTGGAAAATGTTAATAGCAATGTAGTGCTCAGGTATTCAGTTCGGTTCAGTGCAGTTTTTATCGAGGTGGGACATGGCGCAGGTTCCAACGTCTTTTGTAGCCAGTTCCATAACTTTGCTTTCTAGTTCGTTAATCCTATTCTCGGCAGCATCGAGTCGTTTATCAGTGCGTTCAGCCATGCATTTAATGTCTTTTATTTCTTCTGTCAGAAATTCCACAGAAGTTTTCAGACCTTCAATGCCTTTGTCGAGAATGTCGGCTCTGTCGTTAATTACAGTCTTTAGAGAGGCAGTATGGCTTGTTGGGTTGATGATGTTAGGAAGTGGCCTCCGGTCACAGATGAAGGTACAAGCGATCTTACAGATTATTTATGAAAATAGCTTAGAGTAAAGAAGGAGGAAATAAAGACATAATTGGGACTAGGTTGATATTATATCTACTTAACTACTGTAGTTAGCTAACGTTAGCAATAACTATGCTAGCTAACGAGGAAACTATAAAAATATATGTCCATTTGGCAACAGTAAATAAATGAATAAATGGATATCAAACAAACAAATTTATGTTTTTCATTTGTGACCATTGTTTATCTAATTTTCACATTTCAAAAGGAAAGGGTAAGGTACATCTAACTGCTATCTGTGCAAACCGTATGGTAACGTTAGGCTACCAGACAGGGGCAGTCGACCCGGGGTATTTTGTGTATCTTACTTTTTTTTTTTTTGTTCGAACTGGTAATTTTATTGCTGCTATTGGAACAATTGAAAACGGAACATGTTTTCCCACTCGACATTATAAAAGAAGTAGTGAGATAGTCGTAAATCGCGGGCTGTTATCCCAGTGGACACAACGTATCCAATAGGAGGCACTGGCGCAATGCTACCCAGCAACAGCTCAGTAATGGTAGTTTCGTCGGATTCGTGTATAGGCTGTTCCTGTTTGATCACAAAACGCCTTAGAGTGGATATAACGTCAATACATTCTAGTTATATTTCATGTACTTTATTTGTTGAGTTTTGCTTCCCAGCATGCATTGCGATTCATTTAGTATTTTTGGCTATTATTAGTTATTTTGAAACAATATGGCTTGAACAATTTAGCTTTGGCTAGCCTAGGCCTACTCTGATGATGTTTTGAACAATATGCTACGGGATATGCCCATTAAAACGTTGTATTAGTTTATTAAGAAAATGACACTGTAGATGTGAAAGCAGCATATCCTAGCCTGGTATAAAGGGCCATGTCTACTCATGCAGCGATGAAGCTTACAGGATGTAATACCATAACCATATTGCGTTTCATGTTTTTTTTTTTTTTACCATCGCGGAAATATAAACGTTGCGCGCATAACGTTGCGGTGACCATTACAGGACGTTCTCTCAAAGTCTCGTGGACATCTCAGGGCTCCAGAGTGCGTCCAATTTGGTCGCATATGCGACCTAATTTTTCAAAAGTGCGACTAAAACAAATCGGAGGTCGCACCAGTGCGACCAGCTATTCGAGAGAGGAAAAAGTGTCCGCATTGAAACTCTACTCTTTGGTTCAATAACAGACACATATTTGGCCAATATCGTGGTTTAAACAAATCACAGATAGTGAAGGGCGGGACCTCCCCTCTGATTGGCCGTGGCCCAGTGCCTGTGTGTAAATTTGAAAATGCGTGTGCTGCAGAGAGAGAGAGAGAGAGAAGTCAGAGACCCGTCAGATAAAGAGAGTGGATGTAGTTGCATTACAGTGTGGTCACATAGGCCGAGATAAATGTCCCCTCTCCCCACTGCCTTTCGGCGGCTGGCAGCAGCAAACCGATCAGAAAAGCCCGAGATGATGATCAAGTTTATCGTTGCCTACGATAGGCCTAGTGAAACTTCCCTTCACCAAGTTCAGTCCAAAATAATTATTCACCAGAAAAATAGTTTGAACGTAAACCCGACGTACAGGAATGCCACTTGCGCCAAATTTATAGGAGTCATTGCAGATGAAAAGATGTCTTAAAATTGCGAACAATGCATACAAGGCCTTCCCGAACGACAGAGATACAGATATCGCCGAAAAGGAGTGCGTAATTGACCGCAGTTACATGCAGGGAGTAACCCGGTTTTCAACAGCAATGTTCGTTTTGCGCGTGAGTTGTGTAAACTCATTCTGATGGCATCAATCAATTTAATCCGGTATTTGGTGCAAACCGAATATCGCTGCTACATTTAAAGCCCGAATATTCCCTGCATGTATAACTGTGGTCATTGTGTACGGTGAATTGAATGGACACAGATCGAGCATTGAATGGACATTTAGATCGAGCATGGCAAGTCATTGCAATAGCCTTGTAAGGGACCGATCAGTGAGGCATGAGGACACAAGGAGGTTTGGTTCAAAATGGAGGGTTTTTATTACCCAAAAATGATCAAAACTGACAAAGTCTACAAACTGATAATTAGACCTATAAAAGAGGTCAACCAAAAGTATAATGACACTAAAGACACAACTGACATGACGTAGACTGAACAAAAAACTGACCTGACACAATGAAACAAAAGGGAACATATTTATCGGCTTGGCCAAACCAAAGGACACAAACAGGGGATACACTAAATACATAGACTTAAATCATAACACAGAGCAAAGTAACTAAGGCCAAATTCCCCCCTCGGGCACATGGCAGACGTGGTACAGTCTAATAGGTCGGCACCCAGACTTAGGTCCTCTCAGCCCTCAGCCACGCCTTTGCCCAACCAGGAACGGAACGCCCCCAACGCTCAGCCCAGGTAACTCAAGACAAAGAAATACATGATTAGTAACAAACAACTTATATAACCTTACCGTGTTAAAATGTGTGCACCCATATAAAACAATGTAAGGCTAAAGTACAAAAAGTAATAAAGTAAATAAATTAAACAAAATGTTGAGTGAGTTATTTGAATAGAATAGCACATGTGACTGCAAACAATAAAATGTGCAGCAAATTCATGATGTACCAAAATAAACTAATAATGTCCATTTGTAAAGTGAGGGCTTGTGTTACCATGTGTGGCTGTGGCCATCACAAGTCTATAATAATAGGCCTACCTTTTTGTATTTGTCAGTGGGGCTGTCAAATGATTATTGCAATCATCATTGCAAAATCACATAAAAATCCCCCAGGCTACTTGGAACATCTCTTTAAATTGTGCTCAAATACATTTCTATGGAAGATGCTAGCATGGCGAGCTGGTTTAGCCAAGGCCTAAAGATCATGAAGGATAGTATGTAAGACATTGAGCCATGAAATGTGCAGTTTGAAGCCCTTAAAAGACGTGCACTGTTAATTTACTCACTGTTATTTTTATTTAATTCATCTTTAGATATTTTAAGTTTAAATTTCAGCTCAGTGAAGCACTTAAAGCACCAACATTTCATTAAGTTACTTTTCTTGTAGAATTGTAAATCATAAGTCATAGGACAACCTATATAGGACAGTAATTAAGGAAAAAAGTGAACCTGCTGCAGTGTTAAATGCGATGTGGTTGAAAATTTGGGTGCACCTAACTTTTGTGCTAGTGCACCTAAGAAAAAAAGTTAGGCGCACCAGTGCAAAAAGTTAGTCTGGAGCCCTGCGTCTTTTAGACCTCCCGAACAGAGGTCCGCGGGACGTCAACCCTACACAATGTCGAGGAGGTGACGTTCGCCAGGGGACCTTTAGGGGACGTCGCCAGGACTTTATTTTGTTTACTGGGATGACTAGCATTGTTGACTGAGGCAACTTTAGCATCCAAGGCAACGTGAAAAAATACATTTAACCTACATAACAGAACAAAATCGAATGTAAGCATAAGGCAATGCACTTTGCAAATACATACCTTGATTGTGGAAGTTCTGATATTGCGCCTCCAACAACTTGTTAAAACATACACCTATAAAAGACAAATGTAAGCATAAGACAATGTATTGTGCAAGTAGCCTACACATCCTAACTTGGCCAAACTCCATGACATTACCTATCTTAGCGAACTAATGCAAGTCAGTAGCTAAAGCCGACTAACAAGGTAACACAATGTCGCTAGCAGTGTGAAAGTTTTAACATTGCTACTGACTGAGGAAAAATTAGTTAGCATCCAAGGCATGCGAAAGCAAACTAACAAACGTGTTCATTAAATTGAATTAGGGCCATTGGCTAACTTTCGTAAATGAGCAACCTAAATGTTGTATTATACAGCACTATTATCACCTGGTGAAACTCAACGTTTTGTAAACTAGAAGCTAGCTATATCTACGTTAACATTCTTTACTTTGCTAACGTTAGCGTGTAGTCATTTGTTGAACGATTAACACTATGTTCTCAGTATGTCACACCAGTACGCCAAAAACGTAGTAGGCCTAAAGCTAATATATTCGTGTTCATTTATGATACAGCAGTGTAAATGGTCAGGTAGTAAATTATAAACGTTACGTTAATGTCAGCTTCACTTACCGTAAGAAATCAAACTGAGGAGGAGGCAGCAGGTTCTTCTCACGCATCTGGATCATAGATCTGAATACAGCAATCTGGCTCATCTGATGATTTGATTGGCCATTGCATTTAATACATTTTTGTGTAGGCTACAACTTCTGTATACGGTGGCGCATTGCATTCACATCACAAAAAAAAATCAGGTTATCAATTATGAGGTAATTACGAGATAATTATGATTTATGACACATTTCCAATTCTGCCCCCACTTGTGTGTGGCAATGACATGGTCTAGCTAGCTAGAGAAGGTGGCGCATTGCATTCACATCACAAAAAAAAAAAAATCAGGTTATCTCGTAATTATGAGATAATTATCTCATAATTATGAGATTTTAGTCTTTCTGCTTTCAGATTGGTTGGACATTTGTAAACATTGTGCAACTGTTTCTAACCTCTTTTTTATCACCTACAGGTTTGCTGATTTTCAGAAATGGATCCAGGTCTCACCATCGTTCTTCTGGGAAACACTGGAGTCGGGAAAAGTGCTTCAGGAAACACCATTCTTGGAGATAAAATATTTGAGTCCAGGCGCACTTTTAAGTCTGTTACAACAGAAATCACAGTGATACCTAAAAAATTGTTTGGGAAAAACGTAAAAGTGGTTGACACTCCAGGGATATTATCTACTGGTTCAGAAGAGATTACTATCTTCTGTCAGCGGCTGCTTCAGTCCTCCAGACCTTGTTTGTTCCTGGTAGTGGTTAAAATTGATCGATTCACTGTGGAGCAGGAAAAGGCTGTGAATGCAGTGATCAATGTTATCGGAGATGAAGGACTAAAAAACGGCTATATGCTCTTCACTGGAGGAGAATACTTAGATGGCACACCAATTGATGATTTCATCAAAGAGGATCAAGAAGGTCTACTTCCAACACTCACTAAAAGGTTTGATGGAAGGTATCATGTGTTCAGCAATGACAAAGGAGATCAGAAACAAGTTGAGGAATTGCTTGAGAAGTGGAATCACCTTCAAACCAGCAAGCAAGGTTCCTGTCCACAAGGTACTAGGTTACATTTTAAACCGCCATGCCCAGAATATGCTAACTGACAGACTGGACTCTAAAGGACTCTAAAGGTATTTTTCTATTTTATTATGTCCTTATTAATATATTTCATATCTTTTCCAGATATTCCTAGCGGGTCTCTTTTGGAGGACAGGAGGATTGTGTTGCTCGGTCTACCCGGAGCTGGGAAGAGTTCATCAGGAAACACTATCTTAGGATGTAAAATGTTTGAGTCAGGCTGCGACTTTGACGCAGTCACTACTGAGTGCACTAGTGGATCAGCGGAGTTGAAGGGTCAAAAAGTTACAGTGGTAGACACACCAGGATTCAGTGATAAAGTTCTGACTCGTCAGAAGTTGTTAAAAGAGATCGGGAAGATGGTGGAGGAGGCGAAACCAGGACCACATGCCTTTGTTTTTGTGGTCAAATTAGGCAGAATCTCGGAAGGAGATGCCTACCTGCTAAATAAACTACCAAAACTGTTTGGCGCTGATGTTTTAAAGTACTGTATGGTACTTTTCACTAATGGAGGAGAGCTGGAAAACAGAAGGAATTCCGTGGAACAATTGATTAAGACCAACAGAAATGTGGATAAACTGGTCTCCATGTGTAGTGGGAGATACTGTGTGTTTGATAATAATAAAATGAAAAGAGACAGACAGCAGGTTGGAAACCTCCTGGATAAAATAGATGAAATAGTCACAGTTAATCAAGGAAGGCACTACGGAAACTTGAAAATGCCTAGAATTGCAGATACCGACAGATCCGGTCAGTCAGGTACATCAAGTCCAGCAAATAGGCCAATCTCTGAAAATACATGGCGAACACCATTGGAGATGCTCAAAGACTTAATTAAGTGGCTCCAAACAGCAATTAAGAGATTGTTGAATAATTCTATACCAACTTAAGGAGGTACACTTTTGAGATAGTTTACTTGAAAAAAATATGACACAAACAGATTAAGGATTATCAAAATAGTTTGCAAACTTGAAGCCACATTCAATGATTTGTTACTGTCATTCCTACATGGAGCGAAATTTGGTTCTCAGGTTTGCTTAATTAAACAAAGCCCAAAAATTAGTACAACAAAATAGCTCACAAAATAGTATAAAGCAAATTACAAAAAGGGGTAAAACAATATAAAAAAGTAAAGTTATGTGTAATACAAATGTATCATCCTATCTAAAAATCTCTTTAGTCTGCATCTCTTGCAGAGTAGCTGAACTCCTTCTATGCCCGCTTTGAAAATTACATCAGGTCAGAGGCTCTGTTAGAGCAAGACTGCTGCCCATTTCAGTTATCTGAAAGAGATGTGTGTAAATCATTTATAAGGGTGAATACACATAAAGCTCCAGGACCCGACAACATCCCAGGTTGTGTTCTCAAGGGTTGCGCATCTGAACTGGCTGAGGTCTTTATGGACATCTTTAATCTCTCCCTGCATCAGTCTGTTATCCCCGCATGTTTCAAGAGGTCCACCATCATTCCAGTCCCTAAGAAATCAACAGTAAGCTGTCTTAATGATTACAGACCTGTTGCTCTCACTTCTGTTGTTATGAAGTGTTTTGAGCGGTTAGTTAAAAATCATATTACATCCTCCCTGTCTTCTACATTAGATCCACTCCAGTTTGCCTATAGGCCAAACAGGTCCACAGACGCTTTGAACTTTGAACACTGCTCTCTCACCTGGATAAGAAAAACACCTATGTACGGATGCTCTTCATCGACTACAGCTCCGCTTTTAACACCATAGTTCCATCCAAGCTGATCATGAAATTGAGAGACCTGAACATCAGTCCCTCTCTGTGCAGTTGGATCCTTGACTTCCTGACTGACAGGACACAGGCGGTACGGCTGAGTAACATCATCTCAGACTCCACTATAACACTCAGCAGGGATGTGTGTTAAGCCCCCTGCTGTACTCGTTGTATACTCATGACTGTATGGCAACTCACACCTCAAACACCATCATTAAGTTTGCTGATGACACCACCATAATCAGCTGTATCACGAGTGATGATGAGTCTGCTTACAGAGCAGAGGTGGCAACCCTGACATCCTGGTGCCAAGACAACAACCTGCTGCTCAACATCAGCAAAATCAAGGAGTTGATTGTGGACTACAGGAGACAGCAGGAAGAGCACGCACCCATCTATATTGGAGGCACAGCAGTAGAGAGTCAGCTGCTTCAGATTCCTTGGAATTAACATCAGTGAGGATCTGAGCTGGTCACACCATATAGGTATGGTCACAAAGTCAGCAAGACAGCGACTTGTCTTTCTTCGGCGGCTGAGGAAGTTTGGTATGGACGGTGAAATACTGATCAACTTCTACCGCTGTACCATTGAGAGCATCCTGACCAGCAACATTACAGCATGGTATGGTAACAGCACCGCTCATGATCGTAAAGCTCTGCAAAGGGTGGTCAGGTCAGCGCAGCCCAATACAAGGACTGAGTTACCAACTATCCAGAACCTTTACAGTCAGCACTGCAGGAGGAAGACCAAGTGAATCCTCGCTGACCCCAGTGTAGGAGCCATAAATGTTTTCTTTATATTTTGCTTTTTATTATAATAAACTTTATGGGTATTGGTTTACTTTGATTTGTGTTTTTTGTTTATTGGTTATTATGGGACATGGGTGTGGCGCTGGGTGTGTGTGGTGCACAATTGGAAGTCTTAATTAGTCCTACCTGACACCTGCGCTTCTGTTCAGTGTGGCGTGGGGTGAGGACGGGGGAAGGCTATTCTTTTGTGTGCCGCACTTCGCACATCGCATGGACTCATTGAAAGGCCTTATATCTGAACGTTTTTCTCTGCCTTGCATTCGAAAGACTATTGGAGTCTAAAAAGACTATTGAAGTCTGGATTGATATGGAGAGCAATAAACTGAAGAAACGGGAGCAAGTGTGCGGACATTGGATTATTTAGTGCGTGTAAGACAATTTGATTTCCCCCTGCTTAGCCCACCGCGGCTTCTGAACAAGTTGGTTAGTTGGATCTGGTAGCCGCAATACCCAGTCATCCCAGCCACAGTGTCTTCACCCTTCCTTTCAAATTACTGTAGAGCGGTGCATCCCCTCCCTCTCCCCCCTGCCTGGCAGAGCTGGCAACCAGGATGCCGAAACACTACTGACTTCTTGATTAGTAGATTGGTGGAGGGTGGCGCATCAGGCCAACAAACAACATGACAACATCAACATCAGTTGAGGGCTGCAACTTCACTTTTTAAATGACAATATCCTGGCCGGACTACTGTTGTCAGTGATATAAGTATTTGAAATGAACATGATTTCTTAATGTCTAGTGACATATCAAGGCCATTTTATGATTAATTGAAATACAGTTCTTACATACGGTTCCTTTAAACATTTCCATACTGAACATGATGTTTTAATTTATGATGCTGTGATGTAAATTCTCTTTTATTTCTATTTCTTTGTTTATAATTTCAACCTAAACTAAAACAGAATCATCCCAATATCCTTCTTTGATATTCTAACACTGTTGTTGTACTGTACAATGCACTGTTTTGAAACTAAATGTAACCTGCGTTGTGTTGAACCTGCGCGGTTTAGCCCTGCACACGCCCGGACTCGAACCCGCGAACAGCAGCACCTCGGATAGGGAGGCGAGCGCGCCAACAATTGAGCCAATAGCCCAGGCTACTGGCTTGCATGCCAGCAGCACTCTTGAGGCGTCGGGGAGTGAGGTTTACCAACGTTCCACAAGCACAGCTAAGCTAGCTGGCATCCGTTACATAAACACGACCTGCAGTCTGGCTATATCACAGTGCAGGACATTTCTCATCTACACCCTGAGTTTGGCCTAGCAGTCGTAGACACGAGGCAGCCGGCCAAAACTACAGCACTTGGGGGTGGTGTCGATCTCCTCTGGGGGCTTGGTGCCCACGAAGGTGAAGCGCTGGAGAAGAGAGGATGTGAAGAGGAAGAGCTCCATCCGCGCCAGACCCTCTCCCAGGCAGTTACGCTTCCCTGACAGGCAAGACACCGACAGATTCATGGATTAGTAAAACTGCAATGAAGGCTGAAGTAAAAGTGTCAGCAGCACTCTAGACTAGTGGCTCTCAACCTCTTTTGAGTCACAATCCCCCACAATAATCAGGTTGGTGTGCTAACCAACTGGTCACCTCTCTGTCATAGTGCTTAATTGGTGAGCACTGGTCACCTCTTTGTCCTAGTGCTTAATTGGTAGTTGCTCCCATTTTCTTAGCACTAGATTGTTTTATGTTTTAGAGACTTATAGTCGAGATGCTATCAGACACTGTGCATGGAGATTAAATTAAAGCGATAATTCCTTGCAGGAAGCGATTACACGTTTTTTGGTATATCCAGTTTTTAATATTTTTTTTCCGAAGTGTTTACAACTTAGTGTTAACTAATAATTGTCGCAAACTGGACTACGAACAAAATATTAGTGCATTCCTGGATCTACATCCTTATGCATGCTTCCTGCCAGGACTTTTACGGGCTTTTCCCAAATCACGGAAGAAACGTCGACGCAGCGGTATAGTAGCAGATAATCAGGCAAGTCTTATTTAAATAAACTCCTGGTGCACTTACAAACTTTCTAATGCCTCGTTATTGGACTAAAGGTCATAGTTGTACTACTGCAGAAGTTTCGTACCATTCAGGGCATTATTAGTGGGGTAATTTACGAGATAAAAGTTGGTTCCATCACGACTGCAGAACGTCATTAGTTTCTGACAGCGCTACTCGACCAGGGATTGACCAAGGGAAAAAAGGTTCTGGGAGGGTGTTTGGCTCGGGTCATGGTGCAAAGGACCATAGGGTGAAATTACTCCGAACCATCGCTTTAAATCTAATTTCCTTGCTCATCTCCAAACAGGTGCGATACATCAAGCGGGACCCAACTTTTTGCTGCATGCTACTTGTACTTTTTCGCTAACAGACAGAATAATCTTTAATTCTATTATAGCTTTATTGCATACTTTTAAATGACTTGAGTTGGAATAACATTAGTACTTTTTCTGAAAAGCCATCTCTGTAGGTGGTGGATGAGGCTTCTTCTTTACCAACAGTGACACATAGGACACCTTTATCATGTTTATAACAGCAATTCCTGTTTATGGAACACGGAAGAGGACTATATAAGACAAAACTAGATGTACCGCAGAGCGGTACAAAATATGACCGCCGCCCAGTCCAGCACATTTTTTCCACAAAAATAAGTCACGTTTGTCAAATTGTGTTCATTTCCTACTTTTTTCCTTTTTTGTGTTTGTAATTGAGTGTGTGCAGAGTGTGTGGTTGTTTTTGTGTATATGTGTGCTTCTGTGTGTGTTTATTGAGTGTGTGTGCCTGCATGTCAGGTAGTTTTTTTATGTGTGTGTGTGTGTTTGTGTGTGTGTTTGTGTATGTAGGTGTGTTTGTATTTGTGGGTGCATGTGTGTGAGGGTGTGTGTGTGTGTATGGGTGTTAATGTGTTTGTGTGCGTGTCGTGTGTGTATATGTATGTGTGTGCGCCAGTGCGAGCAGGTTATCATAATTGAACTCACTATTTGGGACGTCCTTCTCCTGAAATAGACACCGAAACTCACATCAACAGTGGAGTCAACAGTAATGACCATTTCAACAATGAGGAGTTTGTGTGACGGCTTAAAATAATCATATGATCCCCAACCACCAAGTGGTTTAAATTATATCAAAATAGATTTATCATAATCATCCTTTAAATCAGCATTTAAATGCCTTAGGCTAAACAAATATAAGGGTAATACATCTTCCTTACAGCACATAAGGTACCTCAGCATAATCCAAGTCTCACTGTCTAGTTATCCATCTAAAATGTTTAAAAATAGGCAAATGTGGCCCTCTAGTGGGAATGTCCTCTAATTTCGGCTTTATAAGCAGCTGAGGAGTAGGCCTGTATTGTCAAAAATCAACAAAGATAATAAGCAGCATCCAAAAACATATTTCTGTGTTGTTTATTAGGAATAGTGTCATCAGCAGTAGCATTTACCCATTATCTTTACCCCCAAAGCACTTTTACCTGGATCATTTTAATCATGAAGGCCTCAATATAGTCCTGTGGGGTGGAGTTGGCATCCAGGTGCTTAAGTCGGGTGTCTGCCTCCCTCTTCACATAAGCTTGAGCGTCCTACAGCAACGCAAACATGTCTCTGTGCTTTCCAGGAAGACGGTCAAGAATTCCAGGAAACAAGTTGTATAGCTGGAAGAGATCAACAACCCTCACATCGTTATCAAACTCAAGCAGATCAAAAATGTGTGTGTTCAATCATACAAAAGTGGCGCTGTGATGTTATTCACAATCGCTTACAGACTTCACACTCTTCCCATACGAGTATTTATACACACATTGGACAAACAGTTATGAAGAAAAATGTTTCTGGACCTTTTGCGCATCTTAATTCTGTGATTATTTTGTGAATGTAAATAATTACATAAAAATGGCTGTAACAAATACACCAAATGATGAGTAGAGAAATGAATGAACTCCTCTCCCTGGAGGACGAGGGCATCTTTGATGATCTGATAACCCGACAAGATCCCCACTGGTTTGTTGGCCAGTCAGATAGTACACACGGACCCATACTTCTTACAAAGCTGCAAGGAGAAGGTTTCACTCATGAATGGTTGCTGTATTGTGTTGAACACTTGAATAAATTATTATTGTGAATACAAACAGTCTGCCTCCCAAATAGCATTTTTAACCAGTAATATTGTTCAAAACAGCACCAAACCTCGTCTGCTCAGGATCCTTACTCATTAAACGAAGCACCAACAACGTAGTTAGCGAACCCAGAGTTTATTACAGAAGACTGCTAAGAACACCTACCAACTGTCCCCCTACCAGCTCCTCCAACCTCAGCACGAAGAATAGATTAACCAAACGTAACCAAACGTATAGAATGAACACATTAGATGTCCTCTGCATCTATATAATGTGAACGTACCTCCTGATAAGACTTGTATGGCTCCTTCAGGTCTATTTGCAGTAGGTTTCCTAGAAGTGGTACCGGACGAGGCCCCGAGGGTAATCTTCCAAAGCTCTTCTGCTTCCCTCTTCCCATCCATACCAATATACACACCACTATGCCCAAAACTATGCAGAGAAAGTTTGCCTGGAGAAAGACTAGTATTTCCATCTTGACAATCCTCTGTATGGGTCTAGGCTGAGAGGGTAAAAACAAATAGGCCACTTTCCCCATAAGGTGAACATGGATTTATTATGGTGAATGGTTAACCTATATGTTGCGACATTCATTGGTCCATGAGTGGGGTAAAGTTATATATTCAGCATTCCTTTGACATTCAAAGTACAAACCTATCACACATTTCAATCATTTGAGTGGATGACAAATCAACTCAACATAGAGATATCCCTTGTTTTTGAAATACTGGAGTGAAGTGAAGATTGAACTACAGAGAGGCCTAATAGGTGTGTGTGTGTAACTGGCCAGTTTTTGCAGGCTGTTTATTGTCTGAATATTTTAGTGTTTGTAGCTGCCTGGCTGCGTTAGCTGCTGGTTGTAGCAACTCGAGCTAGGTAAAACCGATTGTTTTCATTTTGTTTCATACTGACAGTACTCGGTGACCTCGAGAAACAGAGATCTATGTGAAAACTCGCCGGATTTCTCCTTTAAGCCTGGAGATATGTCACCTAAGATCATCCGTAGAGGGTAATATTTTGACCTGTCATTATAAAAAAAGCCATCTAATAAGAAGAGGTGTGTTACATGTTGTATTTAACTGTGTTGACAGTGTTGTTACTGATATCTTTGAATGTTTAGTCTTTTCAGTTTTGGCCCCTATACAATGAGAGAAACCAATAATCCACTGGATTTATGTATAGGTTATCACTATTAGAAAGAACATCAACAAGGAATAGTACACAATAAAAAAGCTCCTAAATAAAACAGGCGGCTAGATGTTACCCATCATAGATTTTTATTTGCAATGGATTTAAATATATTTTTTATTTTATGAAGCAGAAAGGTGATGCAACACATGTATTGGTCTTACATCGCAGTCAGTGCATATGTCTAGACAGTGAAACAACATTTGTAGGACATATTGTGTCTGAAAACTTGGCAATTGGTAATTCTCTAGAAAATGTTCACTTTAAAACTTGTTTTTTTTATTTACTGTTACCATTAGCCCAATGTTGTTTTCTATGCCACCAGAAATGCCTTGGGAATGCACATTTTTGTTTATACAGTTAAAAGGATTTATACTTAGGGCTTGTGTCCTACTACTAATACTATAATAGTTTATATGTAAAAAAAAAAATAGTAATCTTTAATGTTAAACACTTATGTGCTCATAATGCCCTTTACCATGCAAAAAAAATCTATTACTGTAGGCCTATATGAAGGGGGGCATAATTGTGTGTTTTAGCACAGTGCCATAATATATAGGCTGGCTGTATAGAAAGTAACATAAATTAATTTTCTTAAAAATGAAAGAGCTCTTACATTATTACTTTTTATAAGATCTGAAAGACAAAATGACACCCAGTTATGAATACAGCATAAACTTAAGCATTAGCCTATACTTATACCCATTATTTGTGGCACCAGGACAAAGTTCAAAGTGTTTTCTTCCCATGCATGGATTTCCTTCTATACACTGTATTTTATTTATTGTTATATAGATTATTTATGTATTATTTATTATGTCGATTTTTTCTGAGATCCTGTCAGAGCATTTCATATCAAACCACCTTCTAATGGATCGTGTTAATTTTGGCCTATAAATGTACACTTTGAATGGACAGTTTGACTACAGTACATTCCCCAAATTCAATCTGATAGATTATGTGTGTTTTGAAAGTTTGGGATTTACTTAGAAAATGAAACAGCATGAGAAGTATGGATTTTGTAAGGTCGAAGCCATGAGGGTCCAGCAGAGTTTAGGAGGTAAACTTCAGTTTCAGGGTCATGTGAAAGTTGTGAATGTCTTCTATGGAGTCTGTTTTCACAGTCTGTTCTACAACATGGCGGACATCTCGCTTTAAATCTTCGTAGTACCGCTTCACTTCCTGTACTTCAGCCTGACGTCGTTTCTTTGTGTCTGGTTGACCTTGTTGAGCCTCCATCAGCATCTTCTCGTACTTTGACTCTACAGCTTTTATTTTCTCCTTCAGTTTCTTCTCATAGAACTCTCTGAGCTCCAACTCTCTCTGGGCCAACATCTCCACCACCTCAATATAGGTGTAGTTGGAGTAACACTGTCCACTGTTGGCATCAACCATCTTCTCCACCATCTCCAGCAGGTCCAGGACCTGGCTACGATCATCAACTTGGTTGTTATGGAGGCAGTGGAATCTGTTTTCCACTTTCTTTAGGATCGACTGCAGCTCAGGTCCTGCCTCCCTCAGTTGTCTATCGATGTCTGGCTCAGCTTGGTCGTCCTGGGTGAAGAGGATTATGGTGTGCCTCCAGGCATCCTCTCCAAAGATCTCCTCCACCTGCCTCACAGCGTCTTGCTCCTCATTGGTGAACGGCCCCACCTTGATGACCAGCAGGATGGCGTGGGGCCCTGGGGCCGACATGTTGATGCATTTGGAGATCTCCCTCTTCACAGTGGGTTCAGGTAACGAGGTGTCGAAGAGGCCAGGAGTGTCAACGATGGTTACTTCTCTGCCGAACACCTCCCCACTCAGCTTACAGCACTGTCTGGTGACTGAGGATATAAAACAGTGAAGAGTTAACTCTGAAAATGACACAACACAAAAAATAGTGCAGGAGCTTATCACTCAGAGACACTTACAATATGCACCCAAAAAGTTAAGCATTTATTATTTGTAGCTGCATGACCGTGTCAGGTTCAGTTGTTCAGCACATGCCGTTTGGAATAATTGTAGTCTCAGCGTACATTTGAGTAGGTTAGCATGGTAATAAATAACACTGTGGGAGACACAGGTCACTAACACATTGCAAGGGTTCAAAAGTAATCGGACACTTTGATGCTAAATGGTTCTTGGGCAGCTGTGTGTTGTTTCAACACTTCAGTTCATGTTTTGCATGTGAGTTGATCATGAATTTACTGAAATATTATAGGAGCCAGTGTAATATTAGTGTGGATTAAATTACTGTTTTGAAGACTGAAATCACTTGCTCGCCTACCAACATTAAACTATAATGCAACACTGTAGAAGATTTGTGCTACTCCCACAACATAGTATTATATTCAAACCAGTGTCAAAATCTAATCATGCAAACAAACGTCATTGATCTCCCTACTTTAATCCAATCACATAACTATAACAGAGAGGTTTGCGGCTTCTCATGACTTCACTTCAGGACTGCTATTAATAGATATTAAACACTGCTTACTGATCCAGTCAGACTAGTTAATACAACTGATGTTTTTGCTGATGACTGTTCCCTACTGATTAGGTAACTTTCTGTTATACATATTGCCAAAGTTCAGCCATGGCACATATTCTTTGAAAGCACTTTGTGGTTTTGGTAAATCAGTCTACCCCAGTCTCAGACAGTCTTGGTAACTTGCTACAGACAGGATTTCCCATTACTTCAAAGGTCTGGGGGTTGCTCTTATGCATGTCTGGGGACTATATTTCAATTTCATGTGATTATCACACCCAAAGCTTTTGTGGTACCTGAAGAATGACTGACAGCTGCACTGAAGGCATCTCTTCCCGGTATAGTGTTTCCACTGGAGCTCTTCCCTGCTCCCGTCTTCCCAACAAGAACAAGTCTAAACTCTGTAACAGAAACAATGCCTGAAACATTCACAAGTTCAAGTTCAAATAATTCAGTGCCTGTTGCAGAGTTCAGAATTCAGAGCCCCATACAATAGTGTTGCGCGGGTTAAGGTTTTTTAACATCCGCACCCACCCGACCCGTCAGGAGAGTCGATCCAAGAGTCCCACCCGACCCTCAAAAATATGCGCTGATTAACGACCCGAACCTGACCCGACAAAAAAAACAATGTGCCTATAGCCTAGGCTATCCTTTGTAGTTCATATTGAGGTAGAGACAATGCTTTCTTATTAACTAAACACTGAAGAATTTGCACTAGACTATATGCTTCAACAAAGAGTTGTTGCTCTAGGCTTGCCAAAAACTTAACAAAACTGCATCTGTCTAATGAAAGAAAGTTGAAATTATCATTAGGCCTACAACATGCATCCACAAACTTCACAAAAATCTGTATAGACGATCCTGTTTAGGTTAGCTGTGTGGCTGCACTGTGTAAAAACAGTATAAGTATAAGTAAATATACTTTTTTGATCCCGTGAGGGAAATTTGGTCTCTGCATTTAACCCAATCGGTGAATTAGTGAAACACAAACAGCACACAGTGAACACACAGTGAGGTGAAGCACACACTAATCCCGGCGCAGTGAGCTGCCTGCTACAACGGTGGCACTCGGGGAGCAGTGAGGGGTTAGGTGCCTTGCTCAAGGGCACTTCAGCCGCAGCCCACTGGTCGGGGCTCGAACCGGCAACCCTCCGGTTACAAGTCCAGAGTGCTAACCAGTGGGCCACGGCTGCCCATAAAACATAATGGAAAAAGTGACTTAGTCACTTTTTTTTTTTTTTTTTTAGTCACAGTTATTATGACCTTTTACCTTTTAAACTATTCTATGACTATATTACCCTTCCGTGCTTTTATTTGTTAACTGTGCTTTTGTTTATTTAAAGCACATTGAATGACCTCTGTGTATGAAATGCGCTATATAAATAAACTTGACTTGACTTGACTATATATATGTATCCTGCAGGAGGAGAACAAAGGGGGAACATGTCTTTTTTCCCTCATATAACATTATGGGAACCAATTTGAATCTGCAGCACACACTACACACAGTGAAAACAGGCAGTTATACCAATACTGGCTCATCTACTGGTTAAACTGTAGAGGAATTCATGTTCATCTGCATCTGTGCGCTGGCCCAGTCATGTTTGTGTGTATTGTGTGGTATAAATTAGCAAAATTTTATTTTGCTCAGTAATTAAATTAGCATTAGTTTGTGTGATAGTGTCAGGATCTGGCATTGACTAAATGTGTTTGTGCCACCCTAGTGGCCATTCTCTGTATTAGTTTGTGTTTGTGTCCGGGTTTCCTTGTTCCCCATGTGCTTTGTGTTTATCTTTCTGTCACCTGTCTTTGTCTGTACTTTGGTGTGTACTTCCTGTCCTGTTAGTTTTCCCTCCATTTTCTGCTCCCACCTGTTCTCCATTATTGTCTTGTTGGTTTTCGTCCAGTCCTCTGTCTTTCTGTTAATTAGTCAGTGTATTTCTACCCCCCTGTTCCTCTGTCATTTGTTGGTTTTTGTCTCTCTGTTCTTCCTGTCTGTTAGTAAGTTTGTAAAGTTTGTAGTTTCTTAATAAAGCATGTTTGTTGGAACTTCTGTGTGAAAGAGTCTACGTTAGTAACACATTGCATGGCACATTTTGTGTCAAACTAATTAGAGCCCTTTACATTATACTACATTACACAATTTATTTCACAGTAAGACACAACACATGGCTGTCTCTGTAGTTTGGGGTCCTGTATACGAAGGTGACCTTTTCTCAGCATGAACTCTCTCACCTTGAGGATGCAGTAGTTCATGAACTCTCACCTTGGGGATGCAGTAGTTCATGAACTCTCACCTTGAGGATGTGGTAGTTCATGAACTCTCACCTTGGGGATGCAGTAGTTCATGAACTCTCACCTTGAGGATGCAGTAGTTCTTGAACTCTCTCACCTTGAGGATGCAGTAGTTCAAGAACTCTCACCTTGGGGATGTGGTAGTTCAAGAACTCTCTCACCTTGGGGATGTGGTAGTTCTTGAACTCTGTGTCGACAGTGACCTTGTGAGGCACAGAGGTCGGGGTCAGGTCCATGTAGCGCTGGACCTCGTGAATAACGGCGTCCGTGTACGGCATCTTAGACCTGTCGTCCATTGAGGGGCTTCTCTCCTGTCCAACCACCTCATCGATCTCTTTTTGGACACGTGCTAAGAAAATGACAAACATGTTAATATTTATTTGCTTTTGGGGCAGCTGTGGCCTACTGGTTAGGGCTTCAGGCTTGTAACCGAAGGGTTGCCGGTTCGATCCCCGACCAGTAGGAAAAATGTGGGTGGGGGAAGTGGTTGAGCACTGCTCTCCCATGCCCACATCCACGACTGAAGCGCCCTTGAGCAAAGCACTTAACCCCTCACTGCTCCCCGAGCGCCGCTGTTGCAGGCAGCTCACTGCTCCGGGTTTGTCTATGCTTCACCTCACTGTGCGTTCACTGTGTGCTGTTTGTGTTTTACTAATTCACGGATTGGGATAAATGCAGAGACCAAATTTCCCTCACGGGATCAAAAGAGTATATATACTTATACTTATACTTATATACTTCAGGAATGCGCAGCCCAGCAGCACTTAATCAATCTCCATAAAAGCCATTGGAAGACATGCTGTTAGTATAAATGATTACTTTAGCATATATAGGTCAGCAGCCTACTCATTTTACTATAACCTTTAATGGAGTACCATGTGTAGAATATTTGTAGAACATTTGTAGAATTTCATACTTATTATTTCACAGCTATATTGTTAATATTACATTATAATATTGGAGAAAACAATAAAGAGGCAGATTTTCATAGCAGAGCAATATGATCGTGTAGGAATATTTATTCAGGATTAACTGAAAGGACCCTGTACAGTATTTGCCCTTGTTTAGGAAATATGACAAATCAACTATGTGTGTGTTTTTTTTTTCCAAACCTTGAATGTGTGGGTGCTTGATCATCATCAGTATCATTTGTCTCAGGGTGGAGGAGGTCGTCTCAGTTCCAGCTGAAAACAGGTTCCACACACTGCCCAGCAGGTTGTCATAATGAAACTCACTATTTGGGACGTCCTTCTCCTGAAATAAGACACAGAAACTCACATCAACAGTGGAGTCAACAGTATGGACCATTTCAACAATGAGGAGTTTGAGTGATGACTTAAAATAATCATATGATCCCCAACCACCACATGGTTTAAATGATATCAAAATAGATTTATCATAATCATCCTATATTACAGAGTTTTAAATGCCTTAGGCTAAACAAATATAAGGATAATACATCTTCCTTACAGCACATAAGGTACCTCAGCAAATAATCTAAGTCTCACTGTCTAGTCATTCATCGAAAATGTTTAAAAATAGACAAATGTGGCCCTTTAGTGGGGATGTCCACTAATTGCGGGTTTATAGGCAGCTGAGGAGTAGGCCTATATTGTCAAAAATCAACACAGATAATAAGCAGCATCCAAAAAGATATTTCTGTGTTGTCTATTAGGAATAGTGTCATCAGCGGTAGCATTTAGTCATTATCTTTACCCCCAAAGCACTTTTACCTGGATCATTTTAATCATGAAGGCCTCAATATAGTCCTGTGGTGTGGAGTTGACATCCAGGTGCTTAAGTCGGGTGTCTGCCTCCCTCTTCACATAAGCTTGAGCGTCCTGCAGCAACGCAAACATGTCTCTGTGCTTTACAGGAAGACGGTCAAGAATTCCAGGAAACAAGTTGTAGAGCTGGAAGAGATCAACAACCTTCAGATCGTTATCAAACTCATGCAGATCAAAAATGTGTGTGGTATTCAATCATACAGCAAATGTGTCACTGTGATGTTATTCGTAATCACTTACAGACTTCACACACTTCCCACAAGTATTTACGCTCATTTGAGAACACCGTTATGGATAAAATGTTTCTGGACCTTTTGCGCATCTTAATTCTGTGATTATTATTTAATGAATGTAAATAAATACATCAAAATGGCTGTAACAAATACACCAAATAGGTGATGAGTAGAGAAATTAATGTTTACAGAAAAGAGGAAATAGGCCAATAAGAAAACTGAAAACATCTACTGTAGGAGGTATTACCTGGCCAATGGGACTGTTGAGGACGATGAAGACATCAGTGACTGCATTATAGAGCAGCAAGAAATCAGGATCTTTATATTCAAAGCGCTGCCCAAACATTATGGAGCAGATTACATTGGCCACGGCATTACACAGCAGCTCTCTGGGATTGAAGAGTCCACCTGTTCAAGAGGATTTCTTTTATGACCACATCATTCTATTTGTTGTATTACAAGTAAAACAGATATCATTTGCATGAATCGTCTTATTCTCATCAGAAATACTCAGCTGTTTTGCACCTTTTAAATTTCATGGAAAATTCAAGATGATGGAAAAGATCACATAGTGTTACCTCAATCCCCTTGGAAATCATCACTCACATTAGCGTGCTATGCCTACAGTATGTAAGTCAAAGTTCTACAGGTTCTTGTCTGGTTTACCATTTAAAGTTCCAGGCTGCCAGAATGTCTTGCTTCCAGGAAAGGGTATTGAGCTCTCCCATTGAACTCCTCTCCCTGGAGGACGAGGGCATCTTTGATGGTCTGATAACCTGACAAGATCACCACTGGTTTGTTGGCCAGCCAGATAGTACACACAGGCCCATACTTCTTACAAAGCTGCAAGGAGAAGGTTTCACTCATGAAAGGTTGATTTATTGTGTTAACTCAGTGGTTCTCAAAGTGTGGGGCAGGCCTCACTGGGTAATAGAGACATGGCAGGTGGGGTGCGATGAACAGGAGGAACAGGTCCGAAGTTTTTGTTGTCCCTATCTTTAAATTAACAATGCCTTTCTTTTTCTAGATCATAGATTCAAAACCAAATAGCCACACACAAACATAGGAGTAATAAACAGACCGACATATGAATTAAAACATCATCAGATCCAGCGGACCGAGACGGGAAATGTTACATGGAACCAAAATGTGCAAATAATATTTTAACATTACCATTTTGTCGGGGTGATGGAGTCAGGTGAGTTTGTGGCACTGAGTTTGAACTTTATGCTTGAAGAGTACAGACAGCCTATCTCTGAATCAACAACAAATTATCTGTAAATCATTTAATTGGCTGGAAATGGTAAATATATCATTGCAGCCATCAGGTTTATTTGAATTTTCTAGTTGTAGAGGTGTCTGGTTGTTTTCCGCTATACTCATCAAAATAAATCCCTGGAGAATACCATGATGTTGATTTGTGGCACTCTTCACATTGACCCATACTTCTCACATAGATGCTGAATAAATACACGATTAGTATGGTGGAAGACACTCCAGACGTTGGACAATGACTAGCACAAAGATGAAGGTTTTATTTTGGTGGAGAAATATCTATTGGCGGAAGAACAGTTAGAGCTGATGTGTTGAATGACCAAGTAAGACCTTAAACACCTTCATACAACTGACCTTTTAACATTGGCCCTTGGAGAAGATGCAAAATAACCATTTTGGATAATTCTGGCATTAATCTGGCATATTAATTGAACAATGAAAATGTGACATTTTATGTTAATGTGCAAATATCTGTCAAATTAACCTTAAATGAATAACCAGATAAGAGTGTGTGTGTGTGTGTGTGTGTGCACTCATCAAAGAAAGGAAGCTTGGAAATGTACACATTATGAATGAAAGGAAATTAAATGAAAAAAACGTGGAACAAACACATTTGATAGCCTCTGCATGTATGTAATGTGAACATACCTCCTGATAAGACTTGTATGGCTCCTTCAGGTCTATTTGCAGTAGGTTTCCTATAAGTGGTACCGGACAAGGCCCCGGGGGTAATCTTCCAAAGCTCCTTTGCTTCCCTCTGTTCATCCATACCAATATACACACCACTATGCCCAAAACTATACAGAGAATGTTTGGCTGGAGAAAGGCTAGTATTTCCATCTTGACATCATTATGGGTCAAAGCTGGGAGTAAAAACAAATAAGCTACTTTCTGATGTTTTCCCCTTATACCAGGACAGGTGAGTGAATGCTGATTTATTAGGTAATGGTTAACATAGTTTTAGGCTGCGATATTCATTGGTCCATGACTGGGGTAAAGTTAAATACCTGTATTCAAAATGAATGACATTCAAAGTGATGGTAATTTTCCTACTATGAGACACAGTCAGGATGATGGCACTCAAGAAACAGGCTTTATTCTTTCAATTATCATCAAGGGAAAGAGACAGGCTTCACCATAAGGATTCCCCCGTATCTCTGACTAATCAGAGAAACAACCTTGAGTTGCTTGAGCTTGAGTATGTCACAAACAAAGCAGTGTGTGACCTCTACGTAGTTCCAACCCTGATTGAATAGATGTGTAGGTCACAAGGGCTGATGATCCTCCTGAAGGGTCGTTAATCAGGAGGACCCTGCCTTGCACCTGTTCAAATGTTATGCTAACAGGATAGTTTCTGAGTACTTGATGCAGTTATTAGTAACAATGGGAAGATGTAGTATCTGTAGACAAAGAGTCAAAGATGGGAGGCTGCAGAGAGGTGCACAGAAAGTCCTCTGTTCAATCCTGAATCTAAATATTGAGGATGTATATGCAAGAGATAACATAAGAAAATAACATAAGAAATAAACAGTGTGTACATACAGTGTATACTGTACAGTCATGATTTTGATTCACAACTCTTTCAAAGTACAGACCTATCACACGCTTCGATCATTTCAGGCTGTCAAAACAACCCAACAGAGACTAGCTAATATCCCTTGTGTGTCAAAACAACTCAACATAGAGACTAGCTAATATCCTTTGTGTGTCAAAACAACTCAACATAGAGACTAATATCTCTTGTGTGTCACAATGGATGATTTTTGTATATTGTGTAAAACTGGCAGGTTCTTGCAGGCTGTTTATTGTCTGAATCTTTGAATTTTAAATCTCAAAAGGTCAATAGACTGGGATGTTCCGTCCTGCCTTGGAATGTCTCATTTTGCAAAACTCATACACAAAATAAAATATCTATACTCCCATCCATTTTATGTATAGCCATCTTTGTCTAAAACAATACATTATATTTTGTATAGGACAACCCTAATAGATCAATTTTAATTGTGCAGCAACTCACAAAGTAAATCATCTTTTTAGTGATCCCAATCAAAGTCCTTTTAGGCAAGTCCCTCCACTCTGTGGCCATATTGCAACGCTTTTTGGGCACTTATCGGGCATCCTATTCAGCAGAAATGCGCGGGCGCAAGGCTTTACGACACCAACCTTGCTCCAGCGGCGAGGTCCCAACACATGATTGGCACAATGTCTTCACAACACACCATATGATTGGCTCAATGTATTCATTCATGTATATGTGTAGACAACGGCCATATTGGAATGCACCCAATGCATTTCTATGGAGGATTTTTTGAGTGCTGCGTCTCCTCATTAGAAAGTCTGTCCCAATGTCCTTGGTTAAGGATTCCCTTGGTTGATTGGGTCTTGTCGCAATTCCCACATTTCTCTCTAAGGCTAGGACCTCCTGTTGCCTGTCTCAATTTGAAAAATCATGCATAGAAAATAGTAGCCTAGATGAACCTAGACAGACCTGTTCACAAATTCAAATTGGGTAACAGTTTTGTCACAGTTCAGCTAAACTGCTATTCATTTTAGAACTGTGTTCTAGTCCGGGTACATCTTGCACCACTCTTTGAGCCCTGTTGTCAAATGTCTTTGTCACGATTCCAAGGAGAGAGCTTGACCCAAACGCAGGGCAAAGTACGGCAAGGCAAGGTAATCTTAGAATTGCAAGAATCTTTATTACAAACTCAACAAACCGTGTAACACAACCCACATTGACTAATAACCAACAAAGACTGAGAGGAGACAGAGGGTTTAAATACACAGGGGTAACAGGGCACAGGTGGACAATGATCAAGGTAAAACAAGAGACAGGTGGAAACCATAATTAAACCAACAGACTAATTAACAGAAAGACAGAGGACTGGACGAGGCCAACAAGACAATAACGGGGAACAGGTGTGGAAACAGAAACAGAGGGAAAACTAACAAGACAGGAAGCACAGACCAAATAAGGAGATGGGGCGGAGACAAAGACAGGTGACAGGCAGGTAAACACAAAACACATGGGGAATAGGCAAGACTAAACACATGGCAAAACAAACAAAGGATCACATGGCACAGGACACAGGAAGTAAGCAAAACGGAAGACACAAGAGGAAGAAAGCAACCGGAAGACACAAGAGGAGCAGACATGAAGGAAAACACTAAACAGGGAAAACAAAACACGACAGGACCCTTACAGTCTTTCAAGGTACAATCCATACAATTATAGTAGAATCTGCATGGACCCCAATATTTTAGTATTTTTTATTGTACATATTTTATTTAACACAAAAGCAATATTTGTTCACCAATACAAACAATTTTTAATGATAAGATGAAGATAATACAAATCTAAGGAAAAAAAACAAGCATTTACTGACATACAAAGTCAGTACATTTCTACATTGAAAGGCACTTTTTTTTCTTCTCTATCTAAACTAAAATAGAATCATTCCAATATGTTTAATTCTTTGATATTCTCACACTGTTTTGAAACAGCCTAAACATGACCTGCAGTCTGGCTGTTTGCACAGTGCAGGGCGTTTCTCATCTACACCCTGAGTTTGGCGTAGCAGTCGTAGACGCAAGGCAGCCGGCCAAAACTACAGCACTTGGGGGTGGTGTCGATCTCCTCTGGGGGCTTGGTGCCCACGAAGGTGAAGCGCTGGAGAAGAGAGGATGTGAAGAGGAAGAGCTCCATCCGCGCCAGACCCTCACCCAGGCAGTTACGCTTCCCTGACAGGCAAGACACCGACACAGGGATCAATGGGTTTACTGGAATATCTGGCTATGGTCATGTTTTTATGAATTAGACAGTTAAACCTCTACCTTACCTAATTTTATTCATTTTAGGGTCATCTGTTTTTAATATTCAATGTATCTATTGACATGCAGTAGGCCTACCTAATCCAAAAGCCAAGAAGGCATCATTCTTCTTAAATCGCCCCTCCTCATCCAGGAAGTTTTCGGGGTCAAAGTGTCCTGGGTTCTTCCACAGTTTGGGGTCAGAGAGAACCGAGGAAAGCAGAGGGAGAACCATAGTATCCTGCAGGAGGAGAACAAAGGGGGAACATGTATTTTTTCCCTCATATAACCCTCATGTGAACCAATTTGAATCTGCAGCACGCACTGCACACAGTGAGAACAGGCAGTTATACCAATACTGGCTCATCTACTGGTTAAACTGTAGAGGAATTCATGTTCGTCTGTGCGCTGGCCCAGTCATGTTTGTGTGTGTTGTGTGGTATAAATTAGCAAAATGTTATTTTGCTCAGTAATTAAATTAGCATTAGTTTGTGTGATAGTGTCAGGATCTGGCCTTGACTAAATGTGTTTGTGCCACCCTAGTGGCCATTCTCTGTATTAGTTTGTGTTTGTGTCCGGGTTTCCTTGTTCCCCATGTGCTTTGTGTTTATCTTTCTGTCACCTGTCTTTGCCTGTACTTTGGTGTGTACTTCCTGTCCTGTTAGTTTTCCCTCCATTTTCTGCTCCCACCTGTTCTCCATTATTGTCTTGTTGGTTTTCGTCCAGTCCTCTGTCTTTCTGTTAATTAGTCAGTGTATTTCTACCCCCCTGTTCCTCTGTCATTCGTTGGTTCGTCTCTCTGTTCATCTTGTCTGTTAGTAAGTTTGTAAATTTGTAAAGTTTGTAGTTTCTTAATAAAGCATGTCTGTTGGAACTTCTGTGTGAAGGAGTCTTGCGAATTGCAAATTCCTGCTGGTAGCCTACGTTATTAACACATGGCAAATTTTGTGTCAAACTAATTAGAGCCCTTTACATTATACTACATTACACAATTTATTTCACAGTAAGACACAACACATGGCTGTCTCTGTAGTTTGGGGTCCTGTATACGAAGGCGACCTTTTCTCAGCCTGAACTCTCTGAGGATGCAGTAGTTCATGAACTCTCACCTTGAGGATGCAGTAGTTCTTGAACTGTCACCTTGGGGATGTGGTAGTTCATGAACTCTCATCTTGGGGATGTGGTAGTTCTTGAACTCTTACCTTGGGGATGTGGTAGTTCATGAACTCTTACCTTGGGGAAGTGGTAGTTCATGAACTCTCACCTTGGGGATGCAGTAGTTCATGAACTCTCACCTTGGGGATGTGGTAGTTCATGAACTCTCACCTTGGGGATGTGGTAGTTCTTGAACTCGGTGTCGACAGTGACCTTGTGAGGCACAGAGGTCGGGGCCAGGTCCATGTTGCGCTGGACCTCATGAATAACGGCGTCCGTGTACGCCATCTTAGACCTGTCGTCCATGGATGGACTTCTGTCCTGTCCAACCACCTCATCGATCTCTTTTTGGACACGTGCTAAGAAAATGACAAACATGTTTATATTTATTAAACCTAAGGAATGCCCTGCCAGCTACTCCTCATCAATTTCTTTTTGGCCTGTGTGGTGTGCTGAAATAACCATTGGAAAACAAGCTATTAGTTTAAATGATTACTTTAGCAATGTAATAATAATAATATTACATACACAGCCCCTTTCAAGTCACCCAAGGACACTGTACAATTAAACGGTTAATGATATAGTGTAATATAGTGTAAAGCACACTTATTAACAATTATGTATGAAAATTGTGCTATATACATGTAAATAAATTTGACTCTGACTTTGACTATATAGGTCAGTAGCTAACACATTTGACTAGAACCTAAAGAATTTCATGCTTATTTCTACAGCTATATTACATGAGGCCATGAACAGAATTTATACAGTGCACAATTTAGGCAGAAATAACAGATCAATGACATGGTGTAAATCAGAATCAGGATTAACATTGAGTACCCTGCATCTCTCACATTTCAGAAATATGAAACACAATATGAATATAAAACACAATATGAATATAAAACACAATATGAATATGAAAACACAATATGAATATAAAACACAATATGAATGTGTGTAATTGAAACACAGCTTTGTGTGTTTTCATTTTTTTGTTCATACCTTGAATGTGTGGGTGCTTGATCATCATCAGTATCATTTGTCTCAGGGTGGAGGAGGTCGTCTCAGTTCCAGCTGAAAACAGGTTCCACACACTGCCCAGCAGGTTGTCATAATGGAACTCACTATTCGGCATGTCCTTCTCCTGAAATGCACAGCACATGCGGTCTCATATCACTGAGCTATGGGTGTCTGTCAGGTTGGCAAGTGAGGCCCTCTAGTGGAGAGATTCTCCAACCACAAGTTCAAGTACATCCAGTTATAATCTCAGTCCATCTAATTATGGAGTACCACCTTGCCTCTTTCTTTACACTTTCAATCCGTCTTCCTTTACACTAATGCATTCATGCAGAGGACACTTTTTTCAATGGCAACTCACAAATGAAAACATTCAAGCTTTGCTGCAAAAGGATACCTTAATTGGGTAATGATAAATTCTACTTTGAAAACAACTAGCATTAACTGATTTCATTATTGCTTAAACAATCACCAGGAAGCAATACATTTTTTACCCATGCCACTCATGAAAGACATTTTTTGGTTAAGAAAAATATTCCGTTATCCCTGGACAACACTTAACCTGGATCGTTTTAATCATGAAGGCCTCAATGTAGTCACGTGGGGTGGAGTTGGCATCCAAGTGCTTCAGTCGTATCTCGGCCTGGTTCTTCACATAATCATGTGACTTCTGCAGCAATGCAAACATATCCTTGTGCTTTCCAGGAATCCACTCAACAATTTTAGGAAAGATGTTGTAGAGCTGGAAGAGATCATATAACATATAACACTGAGCTATAATAATCTCTGTAGAAACTTCAGAAGTAGTGAAATACTACATTATTGTCCCACTATTTCTGTATTGCTATATTTCCATGTGATAAAAATACTTGAAATAATTGCATATAAATGATGGGAAATATACTCTTGACAACCTAATCTTTTAATATCACAAACTAGAAAGTGACTAGCTAATCTTTTTTAAAATATCAATCTGTATTACTGAAGAATGGGAGGCAGATACAGTGATACAGTGCCTATAAAAAGTATTTTTATATTTCCCCTTTTACTGCTTTTATAAATGGAATATTGATCAATTTAGTTTGACCCTTTTTACATTAACTTACAAAACTCCCATCTTTAATATCAAAGTTAAAGCAGATTTCTACAAAGTAATGTTAACTAATAAAAATACATATTGTAAACGTGCTAATTAACAACCATTTCGTTCGAAAATTCTAAAACAACAATGTTTTTTAATACTTCAAAATAACATTTGATAAATGAACCTTACATTTTTCAGTAGCCATAGGTATGTAGATTTGAACAAAATCTAGTTTGGTTCTTACCGGGGCTTTTAGTGCCTGAAATATCTGATTTTGTTGACCACGCTCGGAGTTTAGTGCTGGGCTGATGGGTGCCTATTCCCAACCTTTCTCACGGCACATCAACGGTTAGCCCGAGAATATTCATCGCAATCCAAAATTCCACTGGAGCTCCAAACGGATTTGTACACGCAGCCTTACAAGACTGTTTATAGCTCTTCGAGTCACGATAAAATGTAATTTTTGGTTTAAGCTAATTTAGATACACTTGTGTGACGTTCCGATATATAATGCGAAATAAGTGATTGCATAAATATTAACATTCAGAACATGCATGTTCTGGAGTGGCCGAGTCAAAGCCCAGACCTCAATCCTATAGAAAATCTGTTGCTGGACTTGAAAAGGGCTGTTCACACTCAATCCCAGCCTGACAGAGCTTGAGCAGTTTTCCAAAGAAATATGGAGTAAAATTGCAGTATCCAGATGTGCAAGCCTAACTGAGACCTATCCACGCAGACCCCATGTTTTAATTGCCGCCAATTACTACGGTAAATGCTGACTTGAAGGGGGTGAATATTTATGCAATCACTTATTTTGAATTATATATTTTTAATGAATTACCATTACTCTGTAGAAATCTGCTTTCACTTTGACATAGAAGAGGCGATTTTTGTGAATTATTGTAAAAAAAAGGCCAAATTGAATTGATCAAAATTCAATTTATAAAAGCAGTAAAAGGGAAAATATCCAAGGGGGGTGAATACTTTTTATAGCACTGTATAATTCAGTTACCGGTATATCTCTTTGGTCAACAGAAAATAATAATTACTACTAGGCTACTCTAATCTACTCATTGTATGCAGTGAAATGTGGGAATGTTTCCTTGTTATTGTCTTCACTTGTGATACCAGTCAGTGCTGTAGAGCTCTTGTTTTCTCTACTTGTCTTAAAAAAAAACATTCTATGAAAAGTAAATAACACATACCGAGCCCAAAGGACTGCTGAGCACGTCAAAGTAGGAGTTGACTGTGTCATAGAGCAGCAGGAACTGAGGATCTTTGTACTCGAACCGGTGGCCAAACACAATGGAGCAGATGACATTCGACACCGCATTACACAGCAGCTCTTTGGGGTTGAAAACTGCACCTGTAAAAAAGATTTCACAGCAATTCTGTTTTACTTGGTTCTATGTCATTTCTATTGTCATTACACAATAATAATATTATTAATGATGATTAATAATTAATGATGATTAATCTTCATTGGTTTTTAATTTATTTGAGTTGCATCTGAATGACTTTCTGAATTAATTAGTTGCACTACAAGTTTTTCACAGTTTTGCTTATCATTTGACATACAATCTGAATGGGTAAGCCTGAAACCTGGCAAAACACTAAATCTTTGTCAATCTAAATTTACTCTAAATTACAGCTTTCAACAATATTTTGTTTTGTTAAGACATGTTTTGCTGTGAGGGAGGGCCAGTGTTCTTCCACAGGTCCTCCACGTGACAGGAATATTGCCAAAACCCCACAGCACACTGCAGTTTAAGGAGCAGTAAAATACTGTACTTATAGATGGAATGGTGTCAAAGTTCATGTCCTAGTTCTCAGCTTTCTAATCTCTTAAACACAGGCCGCTCCTATGCTGAGAAAGGCTTCACTTGGCGGTTTCAGTGTTGTTGTCATGTTCTCCACAAGAGAACTTCGCCTACTGTTCCCCTGAAATGGCCTCTGCTTTACATCCACCTCAGTGAACGACAGGTCTGGATGGCAAAACTAGTAAACCCAAGTGGAAATGGACATTATTTGGCCTTCCACACACAAATGAGTTCACTAGAAAATATCGCCAGAAGTTTGCCAGTGTTGGCCGCTAGAGGCAAACTTCCAGCAAAATTCTGGCAACAATGAGAAGTTTGCCACTAGTGGCAAATGTTTTTGCCAGTGATTTGCCATCACACTTAGCCAATAATGGCAAACTTCCAGTGAACTTCTGGTGACAAACCTAATTGCATTGCATGTAAATGCAATGGACTATTATCACTGTTCTTCTTCTTCTTCTTCTTCCGACCAAATTCAACGTTTAATGCGACTGAAACCGCTGAACCGTCTGACCTTCATTCAAAGACTCCTACAAAGATCTTGTAACGGACAATAGTACAATGTATTTTTCATATTTGTGAACTTTATACTTTTTGAGATATTTACGATAAAAAAGCAATAAATTCCCATAGAGTTAACATTGACCACCGTGGCGGCAACTTTTAGCATTATGACATGACCTGCAGCTGAAAGCAATCAACCGTTACAATCTAGCAATTAACTAACTATTAGTACAGGAAACAAAGCCTTAGTTTTTGAAATACCTCCACCCAAGGAAGAACAAAGCAAAACCATATTTTTTCCTATCTCATATGTCTTTCATGAAACGGATTGTTGTATAAAAATATTTTAGTGCACAACATGTTTTTTTTTATGTTTTTAGATCCTGCTCAAAACCGGAAATTGTGAAAATTCCGGATTTTACAAAAGGGACAGTGAACACTTTATCACATGTATCTTTGTAAATAAAAATCAGAAACTCACCAAATGTGGACTGTGTGTCCACAGTAAGTTGGTAAATGTCATGAAATAGTAAAATAACCAATTAATGTGACAATTTTTCTAAAATACATACCCATAAACTAGAATATAGGAGGAAATGAAATAAATGTTGAAAAACAACATACCAGATCCCTATAAATGCATGTAGTTTTGAAAAGTAAGTCAACAGGTATCACTGAGTACAATTTACAAGTACTAGAAACCTTTGCCATCTCATGGAAATGAATTGCTTGACATTTCTGTAAACTCTCTAGTCACTAGCCCATAACAGACATCCTGCACCACTAGAATTTTTCAGTGAAACTTTTACAATGGGGCCCTATAGGCATAAATAAGGATGCAAAACATGTTAGAACATGCATGTATATACATATGCATTTAATTCAAGTTTTTCTTTCAATTCTGACCCAGGGAAATTGTTATTGGTTATATTGTACAACATCTTGATAATCTATGGACAAAAAACAGTAAAAAAGCTCATTTGACAACTCTTTTATTATACTAATAGCAGCCCGAAATGGGGTTTATTTTAACCTTTTACGACACATATCCTGAACCTGAAGAAATTGAAAATAGCTTTACTTTGAAGTAAACAAAACAAAGCAAATTAACTTAAAAAAACCTACAGAAAAAAAAACAACTGCCAGTGTTGGAATGTTGGTGTCCGTAGGTTGGTACCTGCAGATCGCCATCTCCCACTGCCGTTTGAGACCTATCATCCTCACTGTGCGAGTTGTGGTTAGCCTGGCTCTGCCCTCCTTTGTACTTCCCCTCAATTATCATTTTCCTTTATTGCGTTATCTGAGTTTTCACATATTTGCGGGTTTTCTCACGCCAAATTGTACCTGTCCAATCAGCGAACAGAACTGAGAACGGCAACGTCGCGATCGTGCGCTAGTTTGAGCATGACGTATGTTACAACCAAACGTTAGCGGTTGGTTATGGCAGATCCAGAGTGGCTCTGGGCAGATCCAATAGTTTTTAACTTCAACAGAGTACACGCCTTCAAGGAAGTTAGCGCTTGGCAATGGAAAGTGGCCAGACTCTCTGTACAATTGAAATGTATGTACGCGAGTCTGGTAGGATCAGGCTAAATTGTGGCACCCATCTGCTGAGGAATTGAGACTACCATAAGGAAGGCCCTTCAGAAGCGTCCAGACCCTGGAACTGGCCCCAGAGGATGTCTTTTTGTACCCCAGACTGTACGGTCTCATCTCACTGCTCACCCTGGATCCCAGAGAACTTAAGAATTCCTCCAGAGGCGGAATTTTTATGGCCTGAGATGTTGAAGGATGCCAAGACATTTGTGGCTAGCTGTTCCGTGTGTGTCCAGAGTAAGAACCAGCAACAGCGTCCACAAGGTCTTCTGCACTCACTTCCGATTCCTCATCGTCCCTGGTCCCACTTCTCAAAGGATTTTGTCATCGGGCTGCTAGTTTCTATAGATAACACAGTTATACTTGTTACTGTGGATAGATTTTCTAAGTCTTGCGGTGTTATACCTTTGCCCAAGCTGCTTACAGCACTTGAAACTGCTAAACTTGTGCTTGTCCATGTTTGAGTTTTTGGCTTCCCCTAGGACATTGTCTCAGACAGAGGACCCCAGTTCTCTTCTCAGGTGTGGTGAGCCTTTTGCAAGCTTTTGCAAGCTTTCAGTATGCCCATAACACCCTCTAGTCTTCAGCGACGGCGATGTCACCCTTTCAGTGCCAGTTTGGGTATCAGCTGCCACTGTTTCCTGAACAGGAGGATGATGTTCTGGTCCCTTCCATCCTGCATTTCATCAGATGTTTCAAGAAGGTCTGGCTACAGGCCCACCAGGCACTGCAGCAGACATCTAAGAGGAATCAATGTCAGGCCAACCGTCATAGCAGACTGGCACATCAATTCCAACCTGGACAGAAGGTCTGGCTATCCTCTAAAGATATCCCATTGCGGGTGGAGTCTCACAAACTTGCCCCTCACTTTATTGGCCCCTTTAAAGTGACCCACAAAGTCAACCCAGTCACTTACCATCTCCAGTTGCCCCGCTCCTTGAAAATCAATCCCACTTTCCATGTGTCCTAGTTGCGCACAGTCTTCTATTTCCCCTATTGCCCCTGCCCTGCCACGAATCATTGATGGTGATACCACCTACAGTACACTATTCATTGGTTACTGGACTCCCGTCTAGTTTGTGGGGGAGTCCAGTATTTGGTGGACTGGGAGCAGGGCTCGAATTATCTTTTTGTCTTTAAGGGGATCTCTCTATCTCATAAAAAGTTCACAAGGCACATCCCAAGGCGATACAATTAAATAAAAAAAATTTATCTCTGCCCTTCCTCTCCTGTAGCATTTGATCAGTGCTCTTTTTAAGTTGAACCAGGGTAGTGCTTAACTATAGCTACTACAAACTACTGTTAACTTATGTGATCATTCAATAATCAAACAATCATCAAACAATATTCAAACCTAAACAATTGCACTCTAGATTAAGTTATGATCCTTTTTAACCAGATAAGTCATATATTAGTTATTTGAGGCCTAGCTATTTTCAGTGTAATTTTACTATTAAGCTCTTTGGTCATTGTAAGGCTAATCTATTATGCTATATACGTTATATACCCATATCTGTGAAAGTATGATGTGATCATACTTACGGCAGCCTATATGTCAAGGAAACATAGTGTTAGATTTTAGTGGTTTTCTGTATGTCTTTGTTTAATACTGCAGAAACTGCGGGGACAGGACATTTATTGTAAGCAGACAGAATGTTGTCACCTTACAATAGCAAATGGTGTACCTAACTAATTGTTCCCCCACAAGAGACATCTTAATCGAATAAGGCTATATCACTACCCGCTTCCCCCCCTCCAATTTGAGCCCAGACATGAATGTATATTCTGGTATTATAATTAGCCAGGAGTTTCCCAGATCTTTGCTTCAGTTTCTTACCTTGGCTTCACCTTGCAACATTGTGCTGTGCTGTGCGTACAACAGGGTTACCAGAACTCTGTTGTTACATCCAGAATAAAGAACTATTCTTTCGCAAGCCAGCCTCAAGTTTTACCTGCTCTTAACTACACTGGAATCTACTCGGTCAACTGTGTCTCCATTTGGAATTAAGGAGACAATTTTAATAGCATTCTTCAATAGTCTCATGATTGTTACATTCATGTCACCTGAAGCATGATGGTAGACATATCTATCCAAAGCTCAGTTGATCTGTGCATGTCATGATCAACTTTTGATTCTTTGATATGGAAACCAAGTTCCTTATTTTGGGCTATAACATTAGAATTTCAGCTCAAAGTTGTAGAAATTTGCTGCAATTGGAAAACTCGGGAACGGCTTACTGTACAGAAGAATGCTTCATATTGTCGTGTCCAGTAAGGTCTGCTGTTTATTATGGTTTACCCTGTATTGAGTGACCCCTGGTAGCCTAAGCACAGGGATGGATAATGAACGTTGTTTAAGATTAAATTACAATGCCAGGCACCTTCAGATATGAGACCCCCTCAGATTTTTGACTATGTTGTTTTCATAAGTGAAGTGAAACCTGACTAAGAGGACACTGACTAGACTTGCACAATAATCCTCTCTTGATCCATTGCTGACTGGATGTGAAAGTTGTGTATTACATTATAGTGTGCCTGTCTGTGTGCACATCCTGCCAACCATACACCGCTGACATTAACACTAACATTCATTCCTAAAAACATGTGACCATATCTCAACATATCTGCCCATACTTTTGAACTATACTGAGACGTAGATCTGAGATCTACACTGAGATATTCTGAGTATTACCGGTATATTGTTACAGGAGGACTATGCCGACAACTATATGAAGCATGCATACATTTGATACCTGTTCTGTGACATCTGTGAAACTTGGCTGTGCTGTTAGACCTCTGTTTTTAGACCTGTGCTGTGTGAAAATTAAGATTCTAACTTAGGTTCTGTCTAAAACAGATCATCTGAAGGGCTGAATCTTATTCTTCAGTCTATATCACCATCACCAAAGTGACCTATTATAATTAATTGAGACCTCTAGCTCTTGCTGCCAGTTCAGAATTACCACTGATAAATAGATCTGTCTTAGGATAATATGATTGGCATTATCAAGTTCTGTATATACACAACTGTATTTTTTTTTTTACTTCATGCCTACATTGGTTGTTAAGTGTTCAATAGTGTATTCTGAGTATCATTGTGCTGTATTAAAACAAAGAATTTTGATCAATATTGAATTAACAATTTATTTGTACTTACTGTCATATACTCTAAGCTACCATCTAATCAAGTGGTTTTCAAGAATACTGTACACGTCTATGTAATCTGAATAATCATACTGTAAGTAAATGTTGTACACAGCAGCTTTTGTGCATTTACATGCAATGGTAATTCCCTGGAATTACATTTTCTAGTTTGCATAATGACATAGCTGCAAATTTGTTGCAACATTACCAAAAGTTAACCGCAACTGTTTGCCAGAAACCTAATTTGCATGTGAAAATATGACCTTCGCCAGAAACGTGATATTTCTGTAAGGATAAATATCCAATTGCATCAAAGTCCGGAATCATTCAGAGTAAACATTGGTCTAGTGTTACCCAATTGCGTGCAGTGAGATTTTTAAATGCATGCTTGGTGCAGCTCCTCGAGTTGGGCCATTACATTGTTCGTGGCCAGACCCTTAATCTTTCTAGATTACCAGGGTCTGGATTTTCCAGGCTAGAATGTCTCTACAATGGTGCTGAATGTAGCTCCGTGAGCAATTGGCTTTGGTAATGCCGTAGACTTATATGACAATGCTGAAGTGTTCAAAGGTGTGGTCCTCAATTCTCTGGATATTTGAGCTCAATAGCTACAATACATTCAAAACCATGCAGCCAGGCTCCTCACCCATACCAAACGATCTGCACACATCACCCCCATTCTCCATCAACTCCACTGGCTACCAGTTCCGTCCCGGATTAAATACAAAGTGCTACTACTCACATTCAAAGCCCTCCATGATCTTGCTCACCCCTACATCTGAGACCTCTTGACCCCTTACACTTCTTGACCCCTTACACTTCTTCCCGCTCACTCAGATCCTCTGACCAAAACCTCTTGGCTATCCCCCGCTCCAGACTCTCCACCCTGAGTGGCAGGTCCTTCAGTGCCTTGGCCCCCTAAACTCTGGAACTCCCTCCCCCAACCTCTTTGTGCCTGTCCATCTCTTCCTTTCTTCAAAGCACATCTCAAGACCTTTTTGTTTAATGATCACTTCTCCTCCTCAAGTTAATCCATGTTGCTTCCCTTTTGCAGAGTCAGGGCTATGTACTAACACCAGGCTTTTTTGTGCGCACACATTGGGTGAGAAGTTATGGAACTTGATGAGAATTTGCTACAGTTGTGTGCTAAAAGTGTAAGTGTGGCCGTTATCTTCACCCAAACAACATTGACTCTCTCTAGAGCTGGACTTGGAAAACAATACGCAATACTGTGGAACGCACTGCTGAGTTTAACAACATGTGCCCCATAACGTTGGTAAATACCCTCCAGAATGGTTACATATCAAAGAATGCATCTTTTTCCTTGCTCAATGTACGTACCCTCAACAACAAAGAACTAATGATTTAATCACTGATATGGGCATCAACTTTATGTGTCTAACTGAAACCTGGCAAGTGCCAAATGAGTTTATCACACTAAATGAAGCCACTCCACCTGGGTTTGAATTTATTGATAAGCTATGCTCGGCTGGGCGTGGGGGGGGGGGCTTGCTATGCTCTACCGCTCCTGTTTTAAGGTTGTGTGTGTGCCTCTGCAGGATTTCTCATCATTTGAATGTCTTGCTCTGAAACTTACTGGTAGTCTACCACTACTTATCTTGCTTATTTATAGGCCGCCTAAAGCATCACCTAGTTTTCTAAATGAATTTGCTGAGCTTCTATCTTCTGTATGCCCTCGGTATCCATCTATCCAGCCTCTAATATTGCTGTTCCTGAGCCTCATCGCTGTCCCCGTGCTTCACGCTCCATCACATATAGGAACACCAAGAACAACACACAGCTGAGCTATAAGACACACTACAATCCCAACTTGTGGATAAGCATAAGCATTGCTTTATGTTTTACATGTTATGAATGTGGATGTGTATGGGTGGGATATGTGTGGGGTGTAAAGTTTTTATGCACTTTTTTATGTCCTTTTATGTCCATAGTGACTTTTTTACTTCTTTATTGCTACTTTTGCACTGAACAAGGAATGCACTTAATTTCGTTGTACCTGTGACAATGACAAAAAAAGATATTCTATTCTATATTCTATAAGCCACTTAACTTGTGTCCTGATGATCTTGTCCTACTCTACAACTCTCATCTATCTGACACATTAAATAATCTGGCCCCCTTGAAAACACAGACTGTCTCCTTTCTAAGCTCTGCTCCATGGTTTACACCTGAGCTGCGCAAAATGAAGTCCGCCAACTGGAGCGACTTAGCAGAAGGACTGGCCTAACTGTCCACGCACAGGCATATGCTGTAAAGACCATGGCCTACAAGGAGGCTCTTAATGAGGCTAAATCTGTGCATTACTCCACCATCATTGCCAGAGGTTAGCCTGGTTAGCGCCACCACTTCTCAATGAGACGTGGTCTGGAAACCAAACATTAATTTTCTCGTATTTGAAAAAAATGCCCAGATCCGTTTATTGGGTGCCACGGATGTCTATCAAATGCGTCTGTGCAAAGCTCATCATTGTCTTGCTTTCCCCCTTGTTCTGTGATTGGTCTCCTATCTCAGGCGAAAATTTGCTCCATGGTCTCCAGGCTGCCTTAGCAGCGTGAATCAAATCACGCGCAAGGCAGCATGGGAACACCCAGGCTAGCCAGAGGTCAGAATAACCCTAGAACCCTCTTGTCCACAGTCAATAAACTACTCCAGCCTAACAGACCCTTTCCACTTAACCCTTCAACTGATCTTTGCTGTGACTTTCTTGATTTTTACCGAAACAAAATTAACACCATCTACAGGCAATTTCAATTACTCCCCTGCTACACATTACTGCTGCTACACTGAGTGATGCCCCCATTTCCCCTGCATTACCAGTCCAGTCCTTCTCTGCTTTTGCACCTGTGGATGAGCACTTTGTCCATGACCTTGCCACCAAGTCTAGGTCCTCTACCTGCCTCCTGGACCCTATGCCTACTCCACTGGTCAAGACCTGCCTGCCAGTGCTGTGCCCCCTCCTCGTTCACATTATGGACCCTTTCAAGAGAGTTCCATTATCAGCATCATAGTTGGCCCCACAAGACTTCCTTTTTAACATTCCATATGTTATCTTAATGCAGAGGAAGTAGATTGGGGCCCAAATAGAATGTTCAAGCATTGTTTTTGTTTACCTTGTTGAAAAGGTCCATAAATTCATCTCTTCTCACTGGTTCTGTCCCTCAGTCTCTCAAAACTGCAGCTATCACTCCTGTTCTTAAAAAATCTGGAGCAGCTACTGATGATCTCAAAAACTACCGTCCCATCTCCAACCTGCCCTTTATTTCCAAACTCCTTGAGCGCACTGTAGCCACACAACTCCAAGACCACCTGACTGCTCATGTCCTATGGGAAGTTCAACACGGTCTGTCACAACACACTGATCACTAGGTTGGAAACACTCTTGGGTATCACTAGCACTCCACTCTCCTGGTTTAGGTCATATCTCACAGCTAGGGAACAGTTTGTCTCCATAGGTAATTTCAGGTCCCCCAATTCACCCCTCTCACATGATGTTCCCCAGGGTTCTGTCCTAGGTCATGATGTTCCCCAGGGTTCTGTCCTAGGGCACTACGTCAAAGCACTTCCTTGTCCACCTTTAAATCCATGTTAAAAACTCACCTTTTCACTCTTGCTTTTCCTTCCTACTCATAACCAGGCCTCCTCCATCCCACTCGCTCCTCTATTACTGTTTTACTTTATTTTATTTCATTCTACTTTTGTTGGCAATGTCTGTCTCCTGCTGAATGTATAGTGTGTTTTATTAAGTGTACTGTCTACTTGTACTGTCCCTGTATATGTTGCTTTTATGTCTATGTTCTCTTGTATACTGTCTCTGTTTGATGTCTTTATTATGTCTATGTCTTATTTGTCTTATTGTACAGTGTCCTTGGGTGACTTGAAAGGCATTTTAAATAAAATGTATCATTATTATTATTAATGCACCGATACAACACACACGGATCATAGCCTCGACTCTAATGCACCAATACAACACACACACGGATCATAGCCTCGACTCTAATGCACCAATACCACACTCACTGCTGAAAAGTTCTTCAGCTCCTCACCATTAAATTCATCAAAGGCCTTCACCAGACTCCTCACCTTCATACTCATCAAAGGCCTTCACCAGACTCCTCACCTTCATCATACTCATCAAAGGCCTTCACCAGACTCCTCACCTTCATACTCATCAAAGGCCTTCACCAGACTCCTCACCTTCATACTCATTAAAGGCCTTCACCAGACTCCTCACCTTCATCATACTCATTAAAGGCCTTCACCAGACTCCTCACCTTCATACTCATCAAAGGCCTTCACCAGACTCCTCACCTTCATACTCATCAAAGGCCTTCACCAGACTCCTCACCTTCATACTCATTAAAGGCCTTCACCAGACTCCTCACCTTCATACTCATCAAAGGCCTTCACCAGACTCCTCACCTTCATACTCATCAAAGGCCTTCACCAGACTCCTGGCCTCCTCCTGCACCCTCTCCTCTACGCTCCTCCGCCCCATCCCAAAGTTCTTCAGCGTCATGATGGAGAACCGACGGAGCTCTCGCCAGCGATGACCACTGCTCACCATCACACCTGTGGAGAACAAGAACCAGAACAGCAATTGAGCCACAGATGTTGAGTTGCTCTGCATTACGGACCAGCAAACTGTCACTGTTATGAGTCCACCGAGTTGCTGATCTACAAGATCGCCCACGACTTTCTAACGTTCACGTTATCTCCAGACTGCCAGTGAGTGTAAAGAACTTTGTTGGCGTTGCATCGGTTGTGGAGACACAGCTGTGTGCAGTTTCACGCGAGTCATCATTGCCCTTGGACATTTTTAGCCGGTTGGAAATTGGACTAATTCTATTTTTATTTTTTATTTATTAATTTGTTTGTTGTCTGTCTTGTATGTCTTGGTGTCGCGGGTACGCTGGCAACTACGCCACTCTGTCCGGCATCTTTTGCGTTTGTTATTTCTTAAATGTAGTTCTATGTCTTGCGGGCTCCGTCCGCTATTGTCTTTGTTAGTCTATGTGTCAATGACAATGTCTTATATGTGGAGCGCTTTGGGTTGTAAAACTGTATTTACTTTAATTTAATAAAATTTAATAAAACTGACTTGACTTGACTTGAGTTCTGACCATGAATATGACCCTTTCAACAATAAAAACAAAAACAATGCTTGAATGTTCTATTCGGTTCCCAATCTACTTCCTCTCCATTAAGATAACATATGGAATGTTAAAACGGAAGCCTTGTGGGGCCATCTATGATGCTGATAATGGAACTCTCTTGAAAGGGTCCGTTTTCTGCAGCATGGCCCCTTTTACCTCCATCACTGCACCACAGCAAAATCAGCCCCCTAGCAAACTCACCATGTCCATTGGTTGACCTCACCAGGAGGGGGTACTGAGCTCTCCCATTGAACTCCTCTCCCTGGAGGACGAGGGCATCTTTGATGGTCTGATAACCTGACAAGATCACCACTGGTTTGTTGGCCTGCCAGATAGTACACACAGGCCCATACTTCTTACAAAGCTGCAAGGAGAGGCAATGAGAAGGTTTTATGAAAGGTTGAAGTATTGTGTTACAGATTTTTTCAACTGCTTACACACTAAATCTTTGCTTGTCACACAATTTTCTAAACATGTCTTCCAAACATCATAACCCCACACCAAATCTGCAAAACCATACACTAATTCTCAATGTTTGACTCAGTTTTCAATTTACTAAAACACATTCTGCAAAACACCACACATAATTTTCTACTTAACACACAAAATTCTAACAGGAAGTAACTTCATTTTTCGTTTTTCAAACACAATTTCGTTTTTCACGAAACACAACCCATCAAAATGCCACTCTAAATCACCAGTGCTTCACTCTCTCTCATGTGTACACACTCATTACTTTACTGAACACCATCCAATCATTGCCTTATTATGGGCCTATAGATATACTCTATATGTAGGTATGGACCCTTTCAATCTGCTCCTAGAGGATTTCCGGTTGAAATGTTCAGAACCAATGCAGATACTTTGAAAGGAAAATTACAGTAATCGGACTTTAGCGTACAGTAATGTTCTACAAAAGGTCAACTTTATGTAAAAATTGTGTAACCCACCTTAAAGTTTGGTTACTAAGACCATAACTTTAGTTTTAGAACAGTTTGAGTTCAATAAATATTTTAATATATAAATATGAATAAATAGAATAAATATGAAGAAGTAGCCAGAACAATAAGCTGAGTTTACATGATGATATGTATTTCTTTTTCATTCTCTTTTTGGTCTGCTTGAAAGTGCAGGTATTCTAAAATACTTTTATTGTGGTATAGTCATCTCCTAGGTGACGGGTTTATTTTTTCACTCTCGAGACTCCACTTGAATGAAATTGATTAGACGTTACTGATAATCCTCTTAAGAAAAATAATACTCTTTATCTAACTCTAATCTAACTTTTTCTAAATTTATCTATCATACTGAATCATTTTACCTTTCCTTATATCTATTTTTCTACGGATTGTTGAAGACCTGTGTTGTTTGAACCTCGAACTCCGATTGGTTTTTTATGTACACTGGAACACTGGATGGCGAGTCAGTCCCCTTGGATCGATTGAACTGTTCTACCCTTTCATACTGGATAACCAACCCCTTGAACTGCCCTTTCATACTGGATAACCAACTGGATAACCAACCCCTTGAACTGCCCTTTCATACTGGATAACCAACCCCTTGGATCTGTTCCCTGGATACAGATAAGCCTTCACACATACACTGACATTGTACACTCACACCACTCAATAGTTTTTTTACTATTGATTTGATACTTTGAATTTTTAAGAGCTCTTTTATTATTTTATAGGGTTTTGTATTTATTTACTATTTATTTTCTATTTACTAATATTCCCTCTTCTTTTCTCATAGAGAAAAGATATTCTTGCATTTAATAAACCTGCATTATTTATTTATAACATTTTACATACTGGTGTCCTTGTCAATTTACTCCCCCCTTAATGCCGAACCTAGAACTGGCCTAAACTTAACAGTAACCCATAGAAGCACCTCCTTTTACTTTAAAGTACATTTTTTATTAAGTAGAGTAGAGGGGTGCTACAATTGTCTTTTGTTCTCTATTTTTGTTTCTCTCCAGGTTACCATTAGCTCAATACATTTGTCTATAGACCTATGAATACATACCCCCCCCACACACACACACAGATACAGACATACACATGCGCACACACACACACACACACACACTTTTCTTTGGAAAAAGCAAAGTAATTTGATATTAGTCAGTCATTTAGGTCTAAGGCAAAATCAGCTTTTTCAAAACTCCATGTACATTCCTACAAGTTCCTACAAGGGCGGGACATCCTTTTCCATTTTCAAAAAACTCCTGAAGACTCTTTAGAGAACATCTACTCTCATAGCAACACTTACAACAAGTCTTACTGATCCTAGCACTCACCAGCCGTTTTAAACTGACAAGTAACTGTTAAAAACAGCACTCACCGACGCACTTATTCTTACTGTACTCTAATGTTTTTTTAAACTGTCCTAAAATTGTGAGAATTGTTCTAAAACTTACTGTTTACCATATTGTTAGTCGCTTTGGTTAAAAAGCGTCAGCCAAATGTAATGTAATGTAATGTAATGTAATGTAATGTACATCTGGGAATCATTGTATTTTGCTTTGTTTTTTTTTCTTGCTGGATGTAAAATGCTGTATTTGCAACAGCAAATTATTTGGGAAAAATCAAAATTTTTGGTTTCAATATTGCTTGCTTTTTTTTACTGTATATTTCAACTTCTCTGTGTAGTTACCATAACTTTCACCTATGGAAATACATATATAAAGCCTATGATAGACAGAAGAGCTTTAGGTTTTGAGAAACAGTGTGTACATGATGTATCCAAAATGTCATATGACAAAATATAATGTGAGGCGAATGTTTGCTTTAAAGATGTGGACAGAGAATGAGGTCATGTTTTTTGTAGTTGTTGGATTCCTGTAATTTTTGTATATAGTGTATGTAGGTGTTTCTGGAAAATGTAGATATGTGTATGGATGTATGTATGCACTGCATTACTGAACATGTATTGGCTATTGCTGTGATTGGATAATTACTTGCCTGTGTAACACCACTGTGTGATCATGTGATCACTTAATTGTACATATATGGGTGTCTTTGGATTGTTGACTCACGTCTGATGAAGGGCTTGAGTGGGCCCGAAACGTCACGGTAAATAAACTATAACTTGGGAGCATATACTGGTGTTGCGGACTTTTTTCCCCTCTCTCTCATCGTAAGTGTTTTGTCCAGCACCCAGGATTAGATCGGGATGTGCGTGCGTTTTTTCCTCTTTATACTGCTTTAAAGATGTGTTTATGGCATTTTGAATGTTGTGTGTCATTTTGCAGGAGATTTGAGGCATTTTGCATTTTGTGTGAGCAATTGTGGGTTTTGTGTGTGGAGTTTTGTAAAATAGACAGCTTTGAAAGTGTGTGTAGACAGTTGCAATAAACTGTAACTGCAGAACACATGAATAAATGATCCATGTGAAAACAAACAGTCTGTTTGAACTTTAAAGTGAGTTTGAACTTTACACTACTAAGGTGACTACTATGACTACAGTACAGTATGTCTGCCAAGCTATGAATCAATAGCGAATGATCTGGAAATAATTCAGATCACTGGAAACGGTGCAAATATATCCTAGCCATCAGATTTCTTTTAATTTTCTAATTGTTAGTTGTTTTCAAATTGCCTAGTTGTTTCCGCTATGCTCATGAAAGTAAATCTCCGGCGAATAGCATGATGTTCTTTGGCAGTCTTCACTTAATTGGCTTGTTGCTCAGCAAACGTCCCCTGGTAGTATTACTGCCTGCAGGTATCAGGTCAACAAGGTCTCAGGTTGAGGCACAGAAAAGGCACAATCAGAGGAAACCTGTACACAATGGTGTTTGAAACCTACACAGTAATAGCTTAACCTGCAACTGAACAAAGAAACGCATGGTTTCTTTTGGAAAATAGGTTAATGTATGCCATTATTACATGTATAGAGAATGTTGAGCTTATATTACTAAATGTATCTCACCAAATGTGGGCTATATCACCATGCCTAATGCGTGTGCGTAAAATAGTCTATTTACAAAATCTACAGAACATAAAGTATAGTTTGACGTAGTCTATTTTGCAGACTAGGAAAGAAAGAAAGAGAGAAAGAAATCGGTCCGTGATCGGTCAGTTGATCTTTGGAACTTACCTCCCGATAATAGAGATATGGTTCCTTTAAATCTATTTGGAATAAATTGCCAACAATTGGTGCAGGAGGGGGGCCTGGTGGTAATCTCTCAAAGTTACTCTGTTTACCTCGATTCTTCCAGAACAACACAAAAACAATAACACCCAAAATCAGAGAGAGAAAGTTCGCCTGAAGTACGGAGAGAATATCCATCTCGACGATGGTAGCCTACATTGGTTGTCGACGTCGACGATAGAAGGTAGAGTAGTTTTCCAATTATACCACACCTACCGGCAAAAGTGGGTGGGAATAGCCTAGGTTTTTTGGAGTACAGTGCGCCTTGGATACTTTAAGTGAATGTAGACATGTCTAAACAACAGAAAAGCTCATCAGAACGTGTCTAAGATGCAAAGGCATATAGGGCAGAACTTGGACCTGAAGGCGAAGGCGCGATACCACAAAAAGGTGCAATATTTCGAGAAATGGTGGCCTATGACAAAGATAATGAATGCGTAGCAAGATGGGTCGTCCTAGTTCATGTCTATGATAGACAGGTGATATTTTTGAGATATGTGCTTCCTATAGGCATTTTTTAGTAAAAGTTGGGAACAGGACTTTTTAACATAATTAAGGTGTGCTGAATCCAACTAGCCCTGTTCCCAAGTTGAATTTTGAGTTTACGACCATAGAATTAGCATAAACAAAATGGTTGCCAAAATAGCGATTTTGGGCACTTTCATTGGGCGGTCATTATACCATGTAAATTAATTCATATTGTTCACAGAAATCTTCCTTGGCCAATAGATCAAGGATACAGGCTGTGAAAAAAAGCCCATTATGCCCATGTTATTAGGCCCTACCTGAAAAAACTTTTGAAAAATGTAATTGTTAAAATGTTATAACTGAGCAGGCACACGGTATTTGACGAATGAGACTTATGTTTTTTGAGGGTCAAGAAAGATGTGTAGTGATGAAATGTAAAGTGTAAAATTGTGGCCTACTGGTTAGGTCTTCGGGCTTGAAACCAAAGGGTTGCCGGCAGGGGCGGAGCTACGTGGTGGCCAGGGGGGGCTACGGCCACCACTGGTCAAAGCTTGGCCACCCTGCTGGCCCCCCCAGCTCCTTTTAGTGAAAATAAAAAAAAAAAAAAAAAATGCTGCCGTTTTCGACGGCACTTTGTCAACACTTTGCAAAGCAGGGACTGAACCAATTACTGCACTCTATCTACGACCATTGGCCCAGTCAGGAAGTGTAGCCCACTGTTCAAATCGTGAGTAGGCTAGGCCTAGTGCAGCAGCAGCAGCAGCGGGACAGTTCAAGTCATCTGTTAAAAACACTTGACTGTAGACTACTACTTAACCTTAGTAACAACAGGTGAGTTGATGATGAGTTGGAACATTAAAGGAGAATTCCGGTGTGATATTGACCTAAAGTGTATTGAAACATGATACCGAGTGTGAACGTATGTCTCATAGCCCATCTCGACTTGTCCCCTGCACTCCAAAATCTGGCGCTAGTTAGCCGATGCTACCAACAACTTTTTCAGTAGTGGTGCTTCGGCATCGGGCTAGCCATGCAAATAAATCACTGTTTTACACCCATTTACGAGGCTCAATGTATCTCCACACTTCACTGGTAGACTTCCTAGGGCCCTGACATTTAAAACGAGACATTGAGAACTTTGAAAAAGCACTGGTAGTTTACTTACAAGACGATTTATACAGACAGTATCTTCACGAAGTTTAACGTTTGCAGCCATCTTGAATTTAGTCACGATAAGTCGAGCAACGAGTAAGAATGAACAGGTATGATAAGGGATCAGATTCCAAAAATAATTCAGTGGAAATGCATGGATTCCAGTTTCTTCCAGTAGCAGCAACTGGAATCCATGCATTTCCACTGACAAATTTAAATTAAATCAATGCAAGTATTAATATGAATTGGTGGCAGACATGGGTAACCTGGGCCCAGTTTCCCGATAACGACGGAGACACGCTCTTACGAGGGTTTTCTACGATTCATCTTACGATCGCTCGTTTGGTTTTTCCGACTGTTTCCCGAACATGGGTGCGTTTCCCGTACAACTACGGAGGTTAGCTTTTTACTAACGTGGTACGATGCATCGTTCAACTAACCAACATGTAAATTACGACTGTTTCCCAAAACCGTCGTACTTACATAGTACTTTGTTAGTTTGAACCATGTTGCTTTCAACCACTACAATAGTTGCAGATGTGTTCGGAGAATGTCGGGCTATGTCGGTTAGAGCCGAACGCATGAAGTCACGTAAAAGTAATGACATTTTACATTGCATGAAGTTTCCTGGGCCCAGCAGTTATAATATCATTAATAATAATAATAATAATAATAATAATAATAATACTTATTACAACAATAGGCAGTAATTTCAATAGGCCCTAGGCTATGTATGCTTTTTAAAAATATAGGCTATTAATAATAATAATAGGCATAATAATAATTTGAATAATAACGTCACAGTCTATTGAACGTAGCCTAATCAGTGAAGCATAAATCGCCAACCGCCGAGCAAATGTGAACAAATAAGTTACACATTTAATGAAACACCCCGAATAGCCTACATATAAATACTGGCCAATATTTTCATTTGTTGTAGCGTGACAAGGTGGCGTGGAAGGATAGACCTCTGCATTTCGGATCTTGTAGTCGTAGGTTCGGGCTTGGATAATGATCAATTAACAATGGTGTTGGAATCTTGGATAGGCTCAATCACTAAATATTCCTATGATCGTTTAGAACCTGTAGTCCTAGTTTTAACTACTGATTGGAGACCATATGCTTACTAGCCTAGGCTTAGGATACATGTATATTATGTTCTATGAAAATTGGCATGGTTAGATTAGATTCAACATAGTATACAGTACTATACAGTAGTATACAGTTGGTTTGCAGAAGGTGGTTTAGAGTAATATAAATGAAATATAAATATGTGCAGTATCTTAGCACTTACCTTACAGTAAGAGCAGAATAAATATGGATATGTAATATGAACAATGTTGAACAACATGTTGTTGTGTAAGTGCTTTGGGTTTCACTCTGTTCTAAAAGCGCTATATAAATGAATACTTTACTTTATCATTGCCCTTCATTTCACTGGAATATTTTCATGCCTTTATGCAGCATTTGCCCAATGTTGCCCTTGTTATGTGTTTTCACTGTGACACTGAAAACTGAATACTGTTACCACACACAAGTATTTCATGATATTTTAAATGCACAGATACAGTTTTTTTACCATTACTTTTCATCCATTGTAGTTATGAAGTTGTGTGTTGAATCACAACCACAAAATCACAGTTCACATAGCACAAATGTTTCAATGCTCAAATGGTTGAAGGATCTGCGCCAGCTGTACCAACATACACACACACACACACACACACACAGTGTTACTGTAGGTGCTGCTCATGTTGTTGCCTTCTGCTGCTGAGATAGTAGCAAAGTCTATACTGTTGTTTTCAAATGCATGTCTATATTCCCTGTGAGTGCACTGACATTTCAAGACCTACTTTATTCCATCAACCCCCTATGATAATACAAGCATGTCAACTGCTCCATCTAGGAGCCCAACAGCGAGGCAGAGGCGCGGTACAACAACGCCCATAGCCGGAATGCGTTGTTGTGGAGAGGGCCTTGGGCATGTGGAAAGGTGTGTGAGCAAATCCGCTGGTGGCCTGAAGCTCCATCCTGCAAAGGTGTGCAGTGTAGTTTTGGTGGCGGCGCTTCTGCAACATGGCCCTTCAGGATCACATCCCACTGCCGGCTGATGAGGAGCTGTTAGTGGAGGAGGTGGAAGAGGTCATTCCAGTGGCTGCTGCACACCTTCCTGCTGGCCTGGAAGCACACTGGGAATTAGTTGCACATATGTTTGGCCTAAACACCCAAACCCCACAATTCCCTGCCACATTACCTGTTTTTTCCCCCTTTGTTTATGTTTTTTACATTTCTTTTAGTTTGGTGGGGGTGAGGGGGTAAATGTACCATCACTTTCTCCCCATGATCCCTCCCACACACACACACACACACGTTCCCTATGAGCCATGACATCAAAATACATACACAGATTAAAAGGTCACAAAGCAAAGGCAACTTACCATTTTTCCGCCTCCCATGACAGGCCTACCCATACCTGGGCCATGAAGGACAAGTTAAATCAGTGAAAATCATGTCACATTTTGACACTGACCACAGCACTCTGCATGCTCACTTAAGTCCCAGAGGTCTTAAAGTTCTCCAAGCGAGAGGCTACTCAACTTCACAGCAGCATTCTCCAATGTCATTGTACCAACATAATTCAGCTATGTGTTCAAATATCAAGATCATATAATAACTGAGAGTAGCCTAACTTATACACCAACTAAACATAGCTTGTGATCAGACAAGATACAACACAAACCCCACTCCACAGGCATACTCACCTCACACCCATCGACTCAGTCTTGAACCCCTGACCTCTCTCATGTAAAGCACACACGCTACAGTCTCTGCCACAGCACAGTCACTTCACCACATCATAATGGGCTGTAGAGTCCATATACCGTTAGCTATGTGTATGATTAGCAGATGCTTCATCCAAACACACTTAACATACGACTACAATGTAACGTTATCCTTTTATAACAATTACAATGCTAGCCTCACATAACAATACCGTTGGCATTCAAAAGCTTTATCACCAGATAACTTAACTTAACGGGTGTTCGAAAGAATCTGTGCTGACACATTAGCATTAGGCTACATGTAAATTCACGAATAATAACAACACAGATGATTGCGGTCACCATAGCACTTCACCACAGGCCGCTCTGTTGTAGGCTAACTCCATAACACTTCACTTTCCACTGTACCACAGTAATGTGCAATTGTAGATTCCAGCAATGCTATGGTATGGTATCCCACAGCAATGTTATGGGATCGTTTAATGGCTACCTCTCATCCATCTGTCCTCTGCGTGTTCCGTCATCAGGGTTACGTCGTCTACTATGGTTCTTACTACATACTACAGGTCGAGAGGTGTAGCTGTAACTACACAACTTTACGATAGTGGTTGCGAACGTTAGTTGCTACTATGGTTTTGGGAAACACTGACGCAGTGTCACGATGCATCGTACTATGTAAGTTCCACCACCATAGTTCACACTATCGTTTTGGGGAACAGTTGTGTCGTACTTACATAATTGCAACCATGTTAGTTGCTACCGTAGTTAGCAACGATGCTTTTGGGAAACGCACCCCATGCTCGTAGCGTGAACGCGCGTGCACTGCTCTTAAGATGCTCTTAAGGGGAGCTGTCCACGTTAGTAGTTCTGAAATATCCTCTGATTTGACGGTGATGTCAGGTGACTGCACGTCACAGCTATAGGTCTACCATTTAAACTTCGGATCTACACATTAATTCACATTAATACGAAAATAGAAACACTTTGACATCTGCATGTAAGCATCCCAAGTAGGTTATATACCACACAGAGACATAAATAATTGTAATTATTTTAAGATTAGATTGTTGCACCATGCAATATTTTTTCGCGGTGTCACTTAAGAACACGTTTGAAGATAAGAAAGAAGTCGAGTAAGAAAGAGAGGAAATGTGTAGGCTTAGATTTTGATGCAGTAGGCTACAGACTACACCACATGCGCTTTCTCTGCTTTTTACCTCATAGGCCTAATAAAATATGCACTTAGCAAAGATAATGTCAAACTATTCTGGCAACGTCTCGTTTCATAACTTGATTGCATTTTTGTCCGCTTTTCATATGACCATTAAATGTAGGCTATGCTGTTTTGCACGCTAAAATCTAATTCATCACAGGTAAACACAATAAAGAATGGGAACGTTGGATTATGTATTCTAAGTTGTAATTCCTCTGTATGTCCTGTTGGTGACCTCAGTGAGAAGTACTGTTAAGACGCTCTTAGCCGGTAACGAGTACTCTGGAGCACTCGTAGATCTACGAGTGTTTTCACGACGCTCTTAAGCTACGATGGTTTCGGGAAACAGTCGGCAAATCTTAAGACGTTCGTAAGAGGGACTTTACGACGCTCTTAGGCTTAAGATGCTTTCGGGGAACTGGGCCCTAGACTGTTCTGAAAAAATATAGCATGTGTAAATGGCACTTACAATGACTATAATAAATGCTTATACCTAAAGGTAGTGAAAAAGCCCTTAAAACAGTCTAGGGTTCTAAGGGGTTCTTAATTCAGAGCCATGTTACTTACAGCCAAGTACTTGGAGTGGATTTGAGAAAGAAATATCTGCATACAATATTTGTAGTATTTATAATTGTTCTTTAATTTGAATAAGACTGATTAAGTAAGGTGCATTATCATAATGTACTTTTTATAGCATTGGCCTATTTATGGAAAATGTGTTGGAGTGGACAACAAACTGACCTGTGTATGACCTGTGTTGGCTTTACACAATTTATTGCCATTTTTAAAATAGGCTATCCTAATCTTTAAAACTTTTTGAGTAGTTAGTAGTTTTGATTCCCAAGTGCCACCCCAATAAAAAGTCTGGACCCAGCTGCCCCCCCGGTTCGATCCCTGACCAGTAGGAAAAATGTGGGTGGTGTCTCCCATGCCCACATCCAAGGCTGAAGTGCCCTTGAGCAAGGCACCTAACCCCTCACTGCTCCCCGAGCATCACTAGCAAGGCAGCTCACTGCTCCAGGTTAATGTGTGCTTCAATGTGTGACCTGTGTGTTCACTAATTCACGGATGGGATACATGCAGAGACCAAATTCCTTGTATACCCAAGTATACTTGGCCATAAAACCTGATTTACATTACATTTACATAATTGAAGCGAATTGGGTTGGTAATGTATGTAGTCTCGGAGTAAGTTACACAGGCCTTTACCCATTTCGGTAACATTTTACGGTAAGGGTACATTAATTAATTCATGATTTATGTATTACTTCACTCATTAATATCTAATTAATCATCAGGAATTTACTGAGTTCATAGTTTGTCATTTGTGACCTCATACATGAACACATTACTAAAGTATTAGGTACGGTGGGCACATCATTATGAATTATGATGTATTAACCATGACCATGACTTTATTTTTCTGCCAAAAATGTGGTCATCACTGCTCAAATTCTGATTTGAACATAACTTTGGAGTTCTCTAAACATGTCATTATTCACTACTTTATTTGAGGGGCCACAGACATGATGAATGCATGAGCAATTATCCTAAAATTCATGTAATCATGATGACCATGCTTAAGAAATCATAAATCATAACGATATACCCATCACACCTAATGCTTTAGTTGATGTGTTGTTCATACATGAGGTCATCATGAATGAGAGTATATGAATTCATGTCAATTCCTGATGATTCATAGGATATAAAGGAATGAAGTAATGCATAAATCATGAATTAATTCATGCATGAATTCATGATAATTCATGTACCTTTACCATAAAGTGTTACCCATATTTCTTCATAACATTTGTGTTAGTAAAATGATTGCATGTCCTGTGAATTAATAGCTAGATGAATAACTTTATAACTAGTGGAAGTTCAAGTTACTTTATTTGTACCCAGAGGTAGGTAGATTTTTGCAGTATAGAGTGCTTCAAGAGAATTTGCCAGAACAGGAGCACATCTCCAAACATCTTTACGGCACTTCACTCTGCCCTGTCCCTCCTGGACAATAGCAACACCTGTGTGAGGATGCTGTTCCTTGACTTCAGTTCAGCATTCAACACCATTATCCCCTCCAAACTGATCACCAAACTCAGTGAACTGGACATCAATACCTCCCTCTGAAACTAAATTCTAGACTTCCTAACCAACAGACCGCAGTCTGTTAGATTAGATAACCTCACCCACTCAACCCTCACCATGAACACTGGCGTGTGCTGAGCCCTCCTCTACTCCCTCTTCACCTACAACTGCATACCTGTACATGGCTCTAACACCATTGTCAAGTTTGCAGACAACACTACGGTGATTGCTCTCATCAGCAACAATAATGAGACAGCCTGCAGGGAGGAGGTCCAGCACCTAACATCGCGGAGCACCGACAACAACCTGGCTCTCAACACCAAGAGGACCAAAGACCTCATTGTGGACTTCAGTAAGTCAAAAGCTAGCACACAAAGCCCCATCCTCATCAACAGGACTGAGGTGGAGCATGTCACCAGTTCATGTGGTGGAGCATGTCACCAGTTCTGGACCTCTCTGTGGACCTCTCTTGGACCCTCAACACCTCTACCTTGATCAAGAAGGCTCACCAGCATCTCTTCTTCCTGAGGAGACTAAAGAACACAACCTCTCTCCTCAGATCCTGGTGAACTTCTGAACCTCTGCCGCTGCACCATTGAGCGCATCCTCACCAACTGTGTCACAGTATGATATGGCAACTGCTCTGCCCAAAATTGTCAGGGGAACAATTCTTGGATTCTGCCATAGACCTCAATGTTAAAAAGGGAGCTCGATCACTGCATAAATGGGGGATAGTGGGCCCCCCTCGTGCGGGGCTACCCTATTTGCATACATTTCCTGGGACAGGAAGACCATACATCTGTAAAATTAACTTAATATTGGTGATACCCCTGCTGAAAAAAAAACAGCCTGACCGGGGCGGGTGTTAGGACGATTCCAAGTACTGACATTGGGCCCCCAGAGAGTCCCCCCCCCCCCCCCCATAATAATATTAGGGCTGTCAATCGATTAAAAAAATGTATCTAATTAATTACATACTCTGTGATTAATTAATCTAAACTAATCGCATAATTTTTGCTGTGAAACTATTTTAAATATTTAAATTCAAATGAATAATTGAATAATCAGCATTAGTGACATTAAAGTTCAAAAACTCTTTTATTATTATTTTCACTGTTCAAATAATGGCCATAATAATCTATGATATGACCTAATATGCTGAGGAAATAAATTCAAGTGCTTTGGGAAGAAGTTTTTTTGTTCACATACAAGGCATTTCAGGCCACAGATATAACAGGGGACACAATGAAAATAAATTAACACTCCCCTCAATGTCAACACTTGCAGACATTGCAAAGGACTTTATTTTCAACACTTTATTTTTATCAACACCATCAGGCCGTTTTTTAAAATTAAATGTTCCAATCAATGATCTAGGCAGCACGTTTTCTTCTCTCCTTCATTTTACAGTCTAATGTTTACTAAATTTTTACTTTAATCAGTTATTTTTTCTCAAATCAATTAATCGAAATTAATCAGTTATTTTGACAGCCCTAAATAATATATATCAAACAATTATTTTCTGTAATAGTGCCCAAATTGTTTAGCAGCGCCCCTGCCTGCTAGACTAGCAAAACTCTTGCGAAAACATACCTTATGATGGTAATTCAGCTGGTTTTACTTGTCGTACCAAGCTGGTCATTTTAGATGGTGTTGCTGGTCTACATTGCTGGTTTAATTGGTCATGCTATCTTATGTTGGTCATTCTAGCAAACCAGCGTGACCATCTTACCCATTACACCAACAGTGTCAAGCTTGGCAGGCTAGTCACCAGCATGGCCATCTTACACATGGCATGTCCACCTGCTGGCCCAACCAGCTACATCAGCAAAGACCAGCTAAAACCAGCTAGCTGTTTTTTTCAGCATGGACCTTACAAATTGTAGCTGGGTTAAATTTTTGCTTTTGACTCCGAATCCCTTTCCCATTCAATCACCAACGGAAGCAGAGCGCATACACGCTACTCGCACGCATAGACGGTATAAGAAAAGCTTCGTCTGGTGTAGCCAATGGAAGCATATCTTTGCAAAAGTTCTGTGGCTATTCCGTGTTCGCCCCAAACAGTTCGTGCACGATTGTTCAAGGACTGAAAAACAATTGCTTTAGCTCACGGGCTCTTTCGCCTCCGTAGCCTAATGGTGTAGTAATAGCGCTGAAAATCTGTGCATTACTTGGCGAAAAACAAAACTTTTTCTGTCTTAATCATGGAGAAATTTCCTATATGCAATAACTATAAAAGGCAGAGGGTAGGCTAATGTTGGTGATTGCTATTGAAATGTTACAACCGAATTGTCCACTGAAATCAGAACTTAAACAGCCTCTTAATTCTTTATGGTGGATAATGCTAAAAAGTGTAACCTAAATTATTAATTGCATAAAAATATAGCTTTCTTCGTTTTTAATCAAATAAGATTCCCCATGGAAACTTTGAAATGAACAAACTGAACAAAAAAATTAGTAGTGTTGCATATAGATTTTGAAGTATTGAAGAATCAGATGAAAATACAGTTAGGCTTATAGGCCTACATTATATTGATAATTTAAATGTAAAAAAACACATAGGCCTATTATTTAGGAGGATTACCCTCGAAAAAAGGGGTGAGGGTCTGTTTGTTTCAAATGAGTAGCCCTCCATATGAGTTCGGGTCCTTCAGGTAGCCCTCATTCCCAAAAAGGTTGGAGACCCTGCTGTAGGCAATAGGCTAAATGCATCAATACAATTAAATGTTTTCATCTGAAGTGAAGTAAAACCGCGCCTCTCTGTATCTCATTTGAGTGGGCATTCTTACTCTCCTGGGGGCCCACCACCCTCCAGTGGTCAACCACGGTAGTTCAGACAGCATTGTCAATCTGGCATGGAGAGGTTTTTATGTGGAGTCAAGTGGTGATGCAAATCACAGGACCCATAATCAATGTGGGATGCACCGGCAGGCTGAATGAGGAGGGAAATCTTTGTGGCGAGGTTGTAATGTGTTTGCAAACCATCAATTCATCAAACACAAGAAATACAGAAGAACTGGTATTCCGTTTTTGGGAACTGATATCCAAAATGGTCAGGTTATACATTTCATGATAGTCTACATAGGCCTAGACTAATACAGAGCTAGATGGGCCACCGTACAGTAGTGACTGTAATACTGTCTATGATTATAATAAAATGACAGGATAGATAGATAGATAGATAGATAGATAGATAAATGGATAGATGGATGTTACATACAACTTTATTTCCTTATTCTTCTTATTCAGATTCGTGCAGCCATATAAGGGGCGTTGAGCATCATCAAGCTTGGTTGGTTTTGCGACGCCGTGAATGGATGCGCCGAATGGTCCATGGGTGAGTCAGAGCTGTGACGCAGCCAGCAGACGAGGAGAAGGACACAAGCCTCATCTTGCCATCAGCATCCATTCAGCCCCGCATCGCCTCTAAATTGCGTCGCGCTACAGAACAAATCTACTGCAAAACAAGAGACAAATTCAGAAACCCCGAGGCTTGATTTCAGGTAAGAATGAAGCAGAGTGTCTGGATGGAGAATGCCCATGATTTTACTAAGCATGACCGTTTATATGCGAGCCCCACGTTGTAACAGAGAGACTGTGCCTCCGATGTTTGCATTGGGAATCCATGTTTTCTGGTTGATGGGCTGAAGAGAAAGGAAGGGTCGTGGATGCTGAGAATTGCGTTTGCTTGAGGATAAGCATGCACTTTATTTTACTTACCCTGAAGGTTATGGTTCAAGGTTAAATAATGAAATAGTCAGTTTTGATAAAAAAAATATATCTCTTTGTTGATTTGGTTGTTATTTAGTAGTAAAGCTGGTATAAAGACTGTTTACAATGGGGCGCCAATCGTAATTCCGCACACGCCTTCCTCTTTTCATGTAGATCGACTATAACAACAAAACATGGTTGTGTAGATAATTCGAAGGCAAAAAAAACGTCAGAATGATGGTTTTAAAAATCAGAAAACCAGGAGGAGCAGCATAGGTCGAATCCATGTGTACGTTTGATGTAGTATGGTATTTATATGAGGGACATCTGGCCGTTCTAAAGCAGCCGTCATGACTGACGTTGAGGGGACGTTTTAAATGTGGCCTAATCTTTTTTGTTGTTATGTTACTCTGTTTCTATGATTTATTAATACAATAGGTTGTGGCGATTTGGGCGTGCTTTGAGGACACATAACTGACAATGGAGAGTATTGCAATAACAGTCCAACTGATTTCTGCATTTTTGCTCTAATTGTGAGATGATACAGTTAGGAATTGCCATGAGTAGTGGCAGCAGCAGTCTACTACGCAGCAGTTTACTACGCATGCATGCCCATACACCCACCCCAACCACCCACCACCACCACCACCATGACACACACGCACACACACACACACACACACACAGATTTATTTATCAGTTATAATAATCATTTCTACAGTAGAACCGAGATTCAAAACATGTATTACCATTGTGCTCTGGCCATAGGTGCTGGCTAGATAGGCTACGTCTTGTAGGCCCAGATGAGATTGTAGCCTACAGAATATCTTTCCTTGGATGTAATGTCAGAATGCTGGGAAACCTTAAGCTACTGGGTTGATTAACCTTATTAATTCCCTATCCCCCAGGTAATAAATAATCAATCACCTATTGCTGAAGTTGTTGGTCTTCTGCTAATGCAGAAGTGGTTGGTCTTTGTAGTTTGTAGTGCAATTCAGATCTTAAACTGTCTACGTTGGCTCTGAGAGCAGTAGGCCTCTCTCTGCTGCGGTGCGGAGTAGAGACAGCAGGCTTCAGTGCTGTTTTAGGACTGAGAGAGTGGTCGTGTCTGGGGGGGTGGAGGGGGAGTGTATCGCTTCAGTGCTGTTTTAGGACTGAGAGAGTGGTCGTGTCTGGGGGGTGGAGGGGGAGTGTATCGCTTCAGTGCTGTTTTAGGACTGAGAGAGTGGTCGTGTCTGGGGGGTGGAGGGGGTGTATCAGGCTCATGGCAGTCTTACAGAGCTAGAGGGCCAGAGGACAGTGTCTCCAGTCCACATCCCACCTCCACCACCACCACCCTCATCCTTTCTGTGGTGCGTCAACACATTTGAGTTTCTCTCAGTGCTGGGGGGGGGGGGGGGTGATGCAACTGTATGAAATGTTAAGATCTAGGCACATGCCACCACACACCAACTATGTCAGAGAATTGTATCCAAAGTCTACTCTGTACCACAAAATGTTGTCCATTATAGACATTTTTTAAATGTATGTGTGCTCCTTTGTTCTATTTTGCGAATACAACAGTCCTTTTCACACACCACCATAGTCCTTGTTTTAGAATTACTTTTGCATCTGATGTGGGCTTATAACACTATGGAAACTGAACCAGGCAGAGATAGTGTAGCAAATTGCCCTTAAAAGTACAGCTGTTATTGAAATTGACAATGAGCATTTCCTTCCTCACAGATTTTCGTCCACACCTTGTACAATTGGATAGAGGCAATGAGGGCCTCCTCCCTTGTCTAATCATTCAGGAAGTAATGTAATTGCACCACACTTCCTCCAGTGCAGGGATAGCCATTAGCATGCTTGACTAGCCTAGCTTGGTCCATATACAGTATTAAACATGCACATCAGCTAAATTGCAATGCATACAGTAGATCGGACACTGCAACCTGGGCACGTAGCTCAGTGTCACATTGACCCACTTAAAACCAAGTTTGCACTTGCAATTTGGTGCATCAGTTTCTGAGTGTCACTTTGACCACTCTGTAGATTTAATCCCACATGGATATATCGACCTGCTTCAGTAATTTTGCTAACATAGGTCCATTTTGACCAATTGTTATAGATTTCAGTTGCACAACACAATATGTCCACATATTGTGGTATTGGTTTGGGACTTTCACAAAGCCTCTCAATGTCACATGCTGTTGTATTATTATTATTTTTAGTTTATTATACATTTTAGTTCATTTTGATCAGCTGTTATACATTTAAAACCAGACCTCTATTCTGAGCTGCTACTGCACATATTATACTACTGGTCCAGTTTCGATTATAACTGGATGCACATCAAGTGACTAAGTGGTGGACTACATAGAGTGTAAAGAGGGCCCTTTGAGAATAACTATTCCTTCCTTGTTTGTCCACCAACCTCTCACAAACCTTACAACAAACCAAAAACTTATGTAGATCTGTAGTTCAACAAAACTGTCATACTTCAAAGCCATAGTTTTTCCAACAGTGACCTCAGCTCCAGTAGTATACTCAGATTGTTTGAGCAAGGCTGAATCCTTCACAAACGAGAACACATTTTTAATGGAGGATTGCCTTGTATAATGAGGTTAGAGCACCAAGAAAGCCAGGCTCTGCCAGTGCCTCAAGAGGTTTCTGGAAGCCCATCTGATTTGAGAAGTGTAGGCTTTGTGACGTGCTCATTGTCGTAGGCAAGACTGAGCCCGAGCTGATACCCATTAGCGCTTTCAGGAAGAGAATTGATGTTAGCATTAGCGAGGGCCAAGATGCCCTCCCCCCGCTTAGCTTTGAGCTGGCTGGTCTCTCCTCTGACAGTGAGTGCACTAATCGGTGTCCTGTCCACTCTCTCCACTCTCTGACCACTAGGAAGAGCTCTGTTTTTGTTCTCTTTATTTATTTATTTATTTATTTTCAAAAAGATATTTTCGTTTTTGTTTACCCAGACACAGGGAGGGGCACCTGCACGACACAGACGTGCCAGAGCCTCAGGGTGTCATGGGAACGCTTGAGTCACTGGCGTCGGTCGTACGCACATACAGTACGCCCACTGTGATGTTGGCAAAGGGCACTCGGAGAAGGAGAGAGAGAGAGAGAGAGAGAGAGACATCTTTCTTTTGATCTCTGGGCACGGATGCTACTTACATAAGACATGAGTATGTGCATGGCCGATGGACATGCACAACGTTTCACAGCGGACACACCTGTGTGTGTGAATTCTCAGTTCACAGTTGTGATGCACGAGTGCGTGACCAAACATGCTTATACTAATTTACTCATGCAGCGGCCACACATGTACATAAGTCATTATGGTGTAACACTGCAAGCCTGTGAAACTAACAGATGGGACCTTAAATGTCTCCTAAGCTGTGCAAAATGAACACTTCGTTATGTAATAAGTACCAACAATCTGAAATATTGTTTAAAAATAGTGATAATTAACTAAATAAATCTGGGATTGTCAAGGAGCTGTTGCATGATGATAAGGTTTTGTGCTCTTAATCTCTTCCTTCATACTTCTCTTTTGGTCGGCATGGGAGAGGTTCTTATCCTGTTTTTCTGTAGGTGTCCTGGATTGTGTGAGTTTGTATGTTCTTAAGTCAGAGTAAATACAATATAGCTGGATACGTTTTATGGCTGACAGCAAGTATGTCCATACTAACTCATTCCCTAATGAGTGCTTTGGCAACCCCTGTTAGCAGTTGATCATACAGCTGATTTCCTTTTGTGGCGACAGCATTTGGTTTGCTCATCTGGGGTGTGTTTCCCAAAACTGCTAACCTGTTAGCAGCTTAGTTGGTTGTCAATGGGAAATTGCATTGCAACAAACAAAGTTGCTATGGTTTTGGGAAACACACCCCTGTGGTCAGGTAGGAAATAGTATCCCACAAAGCTCCCAGTTAGGTTTCACAGAGGCAACAAAGTGTCACAGCGGATACGGCATACTGGTCATCAGAACACTGGAACCAGGGGAACCAAGTGCACCATGACTTGAATAGAAACATTCTGGCATGTTGTACTTTTGTGGACACTATCCAGCTCCCATTTAACTTTAGAGTATAGTCCCCACTCTCTGAATGATTAAATGTCTTTTTACTCAAGGCAAGTAAAATGAGGTGGTTGCACTATTCATGTCCCCAGGTGGTATACATATTATACACATTTTTGACTAAAACAACATCTGGCAGATGGTAAACATGCATGCTGCCGTGCAGTGGGAAGAGAGTGACGGGCGTCCGACGGCCATCTTGTGTTGCAGGCCCACCCATCCGCAGAGCAGCATGACTAAAGAGGAGAGCGGCGAGGTGGACGAGGCCCAGCCGGCCTCCGAGTTCACCAGCCCCGTCCACGAGCCCCGCAGAAGGCCCATGGTGCACCCCTCCGCACAGGCCCCCCTCCCCAAAGACTACGGTACGTCCTCAGAGAACTCACTGCTTCCCTCGTTTCTCTCTCTCTCTCTCTCTTTCTCTTTCCCTCTCCCTCTCTCTCATTTGTTTATCTCTCTTTCTCTCCTCTGTCTTTTCCCTCTCCATGTTATTCTTGTTTAACTCTTTCTCTCCCCCTCTTCCTCTTTCTCACTGTTTATCTCTCTCTTTCTCTCCTGTCTTCTTTCTCTGTTATTCTCTCCCTCTTCCTCTTTCTCACTGTTTATCTCTCTCTTTCTCTCCTCTGTCTTCTCTCTCTCTCTCTCTGTTCCTCTCATCTGTATCTCATCTTTTTTCTCGTTCTCTCATTAACTCTCATCTTTATGTCTGTCTGCCTGTCCATCTCTCCTTTCTTGTCCTTCTCTTATCCCCCTCTCTCTCTCTCCATCTAAGCCTCTCACTGTTCTGTCCATCTGCCTTTCCCTTCTCTCTTTCTCTCTCTCTCTCTGCCATCGCTCTCCTTTTCTCTCCCTCTCTCTGTTCTTCTCCACTCCAGTCATCCTCTCCCATGGAGGTTGCTGGGCTCAGAGCACAGAGTGGCCCGTGGTGATCTCTGGCTAGTGTCATACAGTCATAGCAATGGAGCACAAATGAGTCTCTGAAATGGAGAAGTTGGTCCCATATTGAGTTATGCTACTGATGAGAACAGTAGTACAAACAATGACAACAGTTGGGGAATAGAATCACTGTCTGTTCAGTCCCATAGTAGACCGCAGGGACAGAAACAAAACCATAATATCAACAATATGTCTTCATGTATATATACATTATGTACATATCTATCTATAAATTACAGAAACGTCTGTCTGTCTGTCTGTCTGTTATTCGCATTCGTCCAATTGATTTCAAACTTGCCAGGTGTCTTGCTACATGCACGAGTAAGTGCAGATCCAAGTTTGTTGTTGCTTGGATAATAAATGCAAAATATATTGCCTACAGTGCTGTGTGAGAGAGGGAGTGGCTACAGTAGAGGAGCAAAAGCCAATGTGTGCTTCTTTTACCGATATATAAAGCAAACGTTTTCCTACGTTTGCGAATTTTAACGCACCTCAGCTGTTAGGCCTTTCATTTTTTATCTGTAAACGTCACATGCAGGCTATTCTGCTTACAGCACATTATTATAATATTATAATATAATACCCTAATATTTAATATTCATTATTGAATGCTTAGCTGGAATGCTTATTTCCCCTATCATTCTATTTGTAAAGCAGGCATACCTGCGGGCATGTAATTGGGCTACGGGTTTTCTACAGGAATAGCATGTTTGAATGGGCACTGCACTAGTATGTATAAATTATATAATTTATCACATAATGTTAATTGTCCTATTAGTAAAACGATCTAGAGGCCATTTGTGTGTTGTGAAGTGTTGAAGTTGAAGTGTTCAATAAAGCCCCATTTCTCCAAATGTTCCTCTTCAGACATTATTATGTTTTTCATGGCAGAGATGAACACGTGTTCTGTCATACTCACTCCATTCATGCTCTGCCGCAGCATTCACGTTCTTTGACCCGAATGACCCGGCCTGCCTGGAGATTCTGACGGACCCGCGCACCACCATCCCAGAGCTGTTTGCCATCATCCGCCAGTGGGTTCCACAGGTGCAACACAAGATCGACATCATCGGAAACGAGGTACTTATGCACAGAAGTTTCTAGAACAATCTCAAGCACAACACACTCAGGCCCTCAGGAGATGCCGTTCAGACCATCCTCGTGGCGAAAATGCTAAAACAACAGACCATGTGAATCATGAGATCTTTTCATTTTTCCTTTACTTTGTAAGAATAGTTTCCTCCTCTCCCACACGGGCGCACACATATTCATTGCAGTAAATATTTGTGCAGATGTGTTCTCCGAAATGCAAATAGCATGGGGTCACTTCTTTCTCTCTCTCTCTCCTTCCCTGTCTCTCTCTAGGCTGAGAGTTTCTAAATTCTCAGCTGTTTGTTAGAATAAACTGTTTAGCAGGCGAGGAGTGCTGGAGAGAGAGAGAGAGAGAGAGAGAGTTATCGATCTGCACTAGGGGAGAAAGCTTGTAAGAGCAGCTCAAAGAGTGGAGGAGTCAGGTTGCCTCGTCCCCAGAGGGACTGCGGTCGATATTGGGGCCGTCGTCGTCACGATGTTTGCCTCCTCTGGCCAACCACGGCGCACACCAGTGTGTTCTTGACCGGTCAGCGGTCGTCAGAGCTGTTTATTTCTGTCCTCTGCTGTTCCAACGGGAGCAAAGAGAAAGAGAGAGAAAAAAAACACACATAAGTTTCAAGAACGAGAGAGGACACCAGGAAAGGTATCCAAGATGGCCGCCAACCTGAGAACTGATCTGGACCATAGGACCAGATGTGTCCCAGAATCGACCTGTTCTCATGGGAACCGGACCACAAAGCTCTGCTGTAGTTGAATGTACGGCAGTATGCTGCCACAGAGTTTGTGGAGCTGCGATGAGATGATTAGAGATAGGAAGTAGGGTTGTTGTATGTTCATTTATTAATTTATTATATTTATGGAGGTAGTGTGGGAAGCTGTTGAACTGGAAAGAGGAGTATTACTTTATACCGTATTTTCCGGACTATAAGTCGCACTTTTTTTCATAGTTTGGCTGGTCCTGCGACTCAGGTGCAACATATAGGCCTATATATATTTATATATGTGTTTTTTTCCTCTTCAAGACACATTTTTTGACTGGTGCGACTTATATTCCGGTGCGACTTATAGTCCGGAAAATACGGTATGTTGTGTGGTTGTAGATGTTTCACTTTATATTGTGGGCTAGTAACATCATAGGGTGGTTTGATGTAAGCTTTTAACAATGTGTTATGTTATGTAGTTTACTGTGTTGAATTTTGCATAGAGGATTGTTATTGTTTTTCTGCAGTTAAGGTTTCATCTCAGCTGCTTGCTACTTGTTGGTGAAGGCCAAATAGAGCAGCTCGTTTGGAGTTTTTATGAGCTCAAATGACCACATATTGGACCACAGGATTGTAAAGATTTATTGATGTCGATTGACCACACCACACATTCCCACAAGTTTAGAGATTTATTGACAGTCACAGAGTAAGTGACTTGGTGGAGTATATAGTGTGTACTTTAGGTTAATGATTCAGCCTAACCTTGTAGAGATACAGGGAAGAGGTTGAGGGAATGCAGAGACGGTGGACTGTTGGTGTTGGTGTCAGATACAGGTAAATACATAAACATATTGGTAAACAATGTAGTAAATACAGTATACATATTGGTAAATAATATATCACTCCCTACAGGAAATACAAGACACTGTGGATCTTGACTTTATTCTTCTTATTGCACCTACTTCATTGTCATCAAATCCAGCGTCAAACATGATATGTAGGATAAGCACATATTCATATCTCACATATTGTAGAGGCCAGTGTATACTGTAAATGTCATGAAAGAACCTAAAGATGTATGTAAATAAACAGACCTTGCTGGGTGCACATTTAATGAAGAGGAAGTGAGTTCACTTAGAGATTATAAATTCTCCAGAATGGGAAATGTAAGATCACTTTAAACCTATAAACTGACTATGAACTTCTCATGTGTCACTTGTCTTCCAGGCAATGATTTACCAGTGTCTTTTTATTCAAAGATGTATTGTGTTTTAGGACAAAGGCATGCCGTGACCAGACATACCATACTGCTTGCCTCATTTCCCTAATAATACAACACCATTGGGTTCTTATGTTAGGAGGTTTAGCACTTACTCTTAGTTAACATACCCAGGTTTGTCACTAAACCATGTACTTGGAATACCCCCTGAACTTCATAGCTAACATGGAAGGAGCAGAATTAAACACAACATAATGTGTGACTCTCTGTGATTTGTTGAGTTTGTCCATTTTGCCTCCAAGCTTATTTCCAATAGCATGTGCATGTGTTCCCTCTCCCTGTGAGTGATGGACCCATGTTACTTCATCTTCACCATGTTAGTTCATCTTCACCATGTTAGTTCATCTTCACCATGTTAGTTCATCTCCACCATGTTATTTCCTCTCCACCATGTTAGTTCATCCTTACCATGTTAGTTCATCTTGTTAGTTCATTTCCACCATGTTAGTTCATCCTTACCATGTTAGTTCATCTTGTTAGTTCATCTTCACCCTGTTAGTTCATCTCCACCATGTTAGTTCATTTCCACCCTGTTAGTTCATCTCCACCATGTTAGTTCATTTCCACCCTGTTAGTTCATCTCCACCATGTTAGTTCATTTCCACCATGTTAGTTCATCTCCACCATGTTAGTTCATTTCCACCATGTTAGTTCATTTCCACCCTGTTAGTTCATCTCCACCATGTTAGTTCATCTCCACCCTGTTAGTTCATCTCCACCATGTTAGTTCAACCTCACCATGTAAAGTTCATCTTCACCATCTTAATTCATCTCCACCATGTTAGTTCATCTCCACCCAGTTAGTTCATGTCCATCCTATTAGTTCATGTCCACCCTGTTACCTCATCTTCATCCTGTTAGTTCATCTCTACCCTGTGAGGAAGAGAACAATCATCAGACTCATAATTCAATTGGCTCCACTCTTTCATGACAACTCTGGAATGTATTATTGCATTCTCACAAACACACACACACACACACACACAAACACACACACACACACACACACACATACACACACACACACACACACACATATAAACATCTTTCTGGAGTGTGTGACCAATGATCTGGATGTTGGCTGCTGTTCTTGGGCGTCCCTAGAGGCCCCGGTGCAGTCTGGGATTGATGGTGGCGATAATAAGCTCCCTCCATTAGGCAGGCTGCACGCCTCTCTGACACAGCGAGTAAATCACCGCTGCCTGTCCGTCTCAGCCGTGAGGGGAAGCAGCCTCTTACACTGCCGTTGGACACTGCTGCCCATCACAACGACTATATCGGCCCCGCACCCATGCCACTCATCACTGCCCAGCAACACCGGGCAGGAAGTCAAGGCAGCTATAGAGGGGCTGCTAGTATTGTTTTTGGATGCAGTTAGAGTGTTTAGGGGTAGATAGACAGAATTGAATATTACAGTTTGCTTTGGTCGAGTGGAATTTAAGAATGTAGTTCATCTATTCTCGTTGGAAGATATTCCTATTAAGCACAAAAGTTTTATCTTTGTCAGGTGGAAGATTAAGAGTAATGAAGAGTCTACCGAGCACAAACAGATTATCTCTGTGCTTAAGTGCTATTTTGTATGCTTAACCCCAACAGAAATGTCAGTTACAGTGAACTGACTGGTAGAAAATGATTTGCACCAAACTGAAACTATGTTCATGGCCTGTACACAAAAAAGTTTTGTCACACTGACCCAGTTAGGTTATCTTGTTTCTTTGACTAAATGAAGTTAAACTTCAAACTACATGTTGGCATAACTGAACTCAAGTCAAACGAACAACATGACTTGAGAGGATTAAATATTCTGAAACTACCCTTTACAGGTGTGTGCCATGAATATAGACAAAGAGAAAATGATGTGAACTGTTCTGAAGCTGCAGTCTTCAGTCAGCGAGTGTCACTTCAGCAGCAGGCGTCAGCAGAAAAATGTACGGTCTGTTCTGTTCACCCCCCCCCCCCCCCCCACACACACACACACACACACACACACACACACACAGGTGACAGAGGAGAAGACACATGCTGAGGCAGTGACCTGGTTTCTGTTTGCCCTCCTTTCAGCTGTGGTCACGATCAGGGTTCTTTTTTTCAAGTGCCATCTTAAAAGACTTGCAGGTGGTGGTGGGGACTTGCATTGGTCATATGGACATCAACCACTGTTTGATTGTTTGTTTGTTTGTTTGTTTGTTTTTAACTGGAATTCTTGCTGTACCAAACAATTAGCACAAACATTGTTGCATGGCAGCAAAAACTATCTTGTCAGTGGTTAAGCCTGGAATCTCTTCATATACTTACAGTAGGCCTATATTTTGATTTTCATGATTTTGATTTTGACCGCATTTCATCTTTTTAGTGTGTCCAAATCAAATTTCTTTGTGTTGCAACATATCAATAATATCATGTTGGTGTCTGACATTACATGTGTGTTGCCACTGTGGTTGGTGACATTGCATCTCTAATCTCTCATGCAGAGAGAGACAATACATATTGCATGAATAATTAGTGCCTGCTCACTGAACTGTACCGGTAATACTTCTAAGAAAAACTTGAAACAGTTCATCTTGAAACAGGCTTGTTTTTGACACTGCTTGAGTTATCAGCAGTAAACAGCAGCTTGTTTTTTTTTTTTTGCACTCTCACAAAATGGCCGCCACCACTCCTCAGGGTTGAAGGAGAGGGCCGACTCATCAGCGATCGCTCCAGTGTCTCAGGCGTGATGACTCCTCGTCTCTTAGTCATGACAGGCTCTTCATAATGCTCGCCTGCGTTGTGAGCTGCCATCTGTGCCCTCGAGCTGTGAGCACTGTGGAGCGCATATCGATATAGGAGACAGAGGGAAAGAGATGAAATGGATGAGTGTAGCCTCAGCAGGCCGCTAGCCGGACGAGTGGTCTGAGGGCATCATTTTTGTATATGCTAAGGAAGGCTCAGTGTTGTCCGATGGCAGGTGATGCTAAGGAAGGGTCAATGTGTCCGATGGCAGGTGATGTTAAGGAAGGGTCAATGTGTCTGATGGCAGGTGATGCTGTCTCTTTTTCTATCTCTTTCTCTCTCTGTCTTTTAAGCTCTCTGTCTCTAGCTATGTCTTTCCAGGTCTCTGATGTTCTCTCTCACTCAAAACAAAACTCCCGCACTCACTAACTCGCTGTCTCTTCACAACGTACTGTAACCTATATATGTATGCTGTGATTCTCAACGTACTGTAACCTATACATGTATGCTGTGATTCTCAACGTACTGTAACCTATACATGTATGCTGTGATTCTCAACGTACTGTGACCTATACATGTCCATCCTTGCTGTGATTCTCTTTTCAGATTTTGAAGCGTGGTTGTCATGTGAATGACCGTGATGGGCTGACGGACATGACTCTGCTGCACTACAGCTGCAAGGCTGGAGCCCATGGTGTTGGTGAGGCACTCTTTCATCACCTTTACCTTCACCTTCATTGGCTATGAGTGGACATTGTTCATGTGATAAAGGACTGTGATAACCACTTTGTCTGGTTTCTAGTTTTCAATATCACAGTAAGTACTCTTAGCCTCCCCTAAGAATGTATGACAAAGAAATTAAGAAAATATAGTATTAGCTGAAGTCAACAATTTGCCTTTTTACAGGCCATTTTAATGCAAGAACGTGTGTAATCAGTTGAAGTAATACATGGATTTCCTAACCAAAGTGAAAGTTTGTTCACCTCCACATTTTACATTATGTTACCAGAAGCACCCTGCTGTTTAACTTATTTAGTGTCCCACACTACAGAGACCCTACTGTGAGCTTCAACTAGCTGGAGAATAAGCAGATAATGAGCATTTCCATTTTTGGGTCACCTATTTTAAGTCCTTACCTTGCCAAAATGAAAAAAGGTGCAGAATATCCCTTTATTAAGTGAAGTTACAGGCCCCTAGGTGCTTTGCAAAGCCTCAACAGTTAACTCATCACTTTTTAACTCCAAAGTTGTGAAGGGCATTACTTCAGAACTTGTTTTGTACAACAATCGGACTTCATAATGTACTTAGAAACCTACTTTTGAATATTCTCTGGCCTTTTTTGCATTGATTGACTTCAGTTTAGTCTCTTCTACCATGAAAGACCATTTCTGACCTTCTGACAATACACAAATGCTCTGATTTATCATAGTTGTTTCAATGTTTGTATTTACCGTACTATGTGTGTACATTGTAGGTATTTAAAGTATGTATAAATATTTACGTACAACTCAATTGGCTTTGAGAGCCAGTAGAAACAAACAAACTAGGAAACTAGCTGTGGTCTCATGAGGCTAATCTATATGGCTCTGCTGCCTCTATGGCCTGGTGCCAGCTCGGCTATAGTTGGAACAGAAAGCTGATCCCTTTATAGGCAGCCAGGGCCAGGGCTTGGTTTCATAGAGCCTGTTAGGGCAAGCAGGGGGCTCGCAACTGAGGTTCAAGTTCTTATGCAGCTAAGTAGGGGGGAAGTAAGAATGGAATGCCACGAAGTGGCTGGATTGAGTAGGTAGGGCAGTGGAGACACTAAGTGCACTGTGGAGATTGACAACGTTGAGAGATACTGATGTAGTGGACGAGAAAGTGAGGAGAGCTGATGCTCTCACGCTAATGTGTTTTGTCAGTGTCTGTTTCTTCTACAGCAACATTTAACTTTGTGCTGCACACGGGATAAGCATAGGATACAAGCTGAGAACTAGAGTAATACTGTATGATTTTTATAGTAGCTCTATAGTAGGGCAGAATACTTTTATGATATTCTGTATTATCTCTATAATATCCCTGCCCTCCATAGAGTTCCTATAGTACAGTCTGATACTTCATGTCAGAGCATGTCCCTATAAGATTCGATGGTTCTTTTTCATTAGGGGAGGAGTAGTAGTATTTCAAATACATGGTTTATTGACTAATTATAAGAGCCCAAAGAAACAAAGAAGAGGTTCTGGTTTGCCAGGAGAATTAAACCATAGAGCTCATCTATTAGATTTATCGGTCACACTTCACTTGGATAGTCCGCCATCAGACGATCTACAGATGCTCAGATTATCATCAAACGATCTGTTGACACTTTGTTTAACTACACTTTATGGTTATGGCTAAGGTGATGTTCAGTAATTATTCAATAACAACGTCAGGTAAAGTGTTGCCGATATATCGCTGACTATGAGTTAACAGGGTTAGTCTAATACTGGACTTAGTGGACTGATGAAGATATGTGTTGAGTTATTGAGTTATTGTAATCGCTGCCGAATGTTAGGAACAATCTTAACTGGCACATGCTCACTGGGTATGCTGAAGCCCAACATTTCTTAGAGAAAGGTTAAAGGCAACGGAATAATCTAGACTGGAGTGGGGCTTCAGCTAAAGCTGAATATTTCTTCAGTTGGAGTCAGCAAAAGTGGCCTTTGGGCTTTCTAAGAAATGGCACATGGAGGACACTTACTGGTTTGCCAGAAATATCCTTTCATTAGAGACGCCAGAAAATGCATTTGACTTATTGTAGGATCCACTGAAAAGAGGTGAAAGTGGTGGATTTGATTATGGGCTAAAGATAAGAGTCTGTTATTGTCATTTCAGTGGTAGGTCAGACAGGTAGGCCCAATCTTGACAGGTCCTCTTTGTTATTGTTAATGGTGAGCGCCTGAGAGATTAGCGAGAGAGAGAGCTGAAAAGGAGGAAGAAGATTTGAGGAGCAAAAGCCGTAGTCTTCAGTCCGTGACTCTTTCCTCGTCGGGAGTCAGCAGAAATGGCCTTTGCTGCCTGTCTTAGAAGTGACATGTAGCCTAGCGGACATACGCTGAGACTGCAACCTGGTTTCCGTTTGCTTTTGTGTTAGTGATGTTTGCTTTGCCAAATATAGTCAGTCAGGCATCATGGTGGGCAAGGTCCACAAACGGAAGATTCTATTTGTCTTTTATCAGACACACAAACACATGAGTTGATCTGTGATGTATGTGACTAGACATACAGATATGTGAAGGAGTGTGTGTCTCTTTGTCTCTCTGTCTGTGTGTGTGTGTGTGTGTGTGTGTGTGTGTGTGTGTGTGTGTGTGTTATATCTCTCCTCAGGCGACCCTGCCTCGGCCCAGCGTCTGGTGAACCAGCTGATCTCCCTGGGTGCGGACGTGAGCCTACGCAGCCGCTGGACAAACATGAACGCGCTTCACTACGCAGCTTACTTCGACGTGCCCGAGCTCATCAGAATACTGCTCAAGGCCTGCAAGCCCAGAGGTGCGCAAATCAGCTAATCCATGATCCCGCTATCTAGTCATCCATCCAACCATCCATCCATCCATCAATCTATCCATCAATCTATCAGTCTATTCATCTATCTATCTATCTGTTCATCTATCTATCTATCCATCCACCCATCCATCTATCCATCCATCATCTATCAATCGATCAATCTATCTATCTATCCATCTATCAATCAATCTATCTATCTATTTATCTATCTATCAATCAGTCGATCAATCTACCTATCTATCTATCCATCTATCAATCAATCAATCTATCTATCTATCAATCCACCCATCCATCTATCAATCAATCAATCTATCTATCTATCTATAAACACAATTCTCTTCACACAAATGAGAAGCTAGCACTTTACAGTAAACAAACAAACAATCAACTGCCATGAAACTGAATTGATGTGTTAACTTTTAACTGCAAACACTGATGAATAAGTAGCACTGAAGTGTGCATGCTATACTAAATGTTTGTGGTCTATTGTGTGTACACACTGACACAGATTATTTTGGCTGGTAGTTAGCGTGCCAAATAATCCCGCCTAAGGAAAGTCGGGGGCAGTGAAGCATGCGGTCCGTTGAAGTGACAGTGTTGAGCCTCTCTCTAGCCCAGTGGCCCCCAGCCTTTAGCCCACTCAGCCTCTGTAGCCTGCCAGGCCCAGTAACCTCAGCCAGAGTTAGTCATGGGTCACTGGGCACCCAGAGCTATGGGCATTACTGTCACGCAGCTCAAGGCAGCCTGGCTAAGATGGCGTCCGTCTGGCACAGAGCTGGGCCGGACCCGGTGGGGATCCAGCAGAGCTGATGCTCTAACAGGGTCAGGTCCAGT
>NC_055971.1:29269454-29286954 GCF_018492685.1 Alosa sapidissima | reverse complement strand
CGAGGGGAAGAACGATGGCAGTGTTGGAGGGGTCCGCTACTTCATCTGCCCCCCCAAAATGGGTAAGGGTTACCACACACACACACACACACACACACACACACACACACACACACACACAAGCAAACTCTCTCTCACACGCGCACACACACAAACATACACACACAAACATACACACACAAACATACACAAGCAAACTCTCTCTCACACGCGCACACACACACACACACACACACACACACACAAACATACACACACACACACACACACACACACACACACACACAAACATATACACACACACACACACACACACACACACACACACACACACAAGCAAACTCTCTCTCACACGTGCACACACACACACACACACACACAAGCAAACTCTCTCTCACACGCACACACACACACACACAAGAAAACTCTCTCTCACACGCACACACACACACACACACAAACACACACACACAAACATACACACACAAACATACACAAGCAAACTCTCTCTCACACGCACACACACACACACATACACACAGGACATATTGCATGGGCATACTCCCCTGTCACATTGTAATGAGGAGTTGTCAGAACACTTTAGCTCCTACGTTTATGATCCACCTGTTAATGGGCAGCAGGTAAAAATGACTCATGCATTTTTAAAAGGATTAAATCAGAAAGATCAGTATTATTTGCAATTTACAGAAATACTTCAGAGGATTCCTGGAGTTACTGTCATGTTTATTTTTAAATCTACATCAGAGTGAGACAGACTATGATAGTCAAGTCAAGTCAAGTTTATTTATATAGCACAATTCAAACACGGGGGTCATTTAATGTGCTTTACATGGTACAAGGGAGTGGGGATAGACAGATAGGAACATGGTGGTTGTAGAGATGATCAGTTAAGCATATGTGAGCATATACATCTTTCATGGTAGCTGTGATGAGATCTAACCTCTAAAGCATCCAGCACAAAAACTGACGACATGGACCAACTGATCTGAAGTGGACTGTGTGTCTATAAAATGGAAGTATTATATAAACCTGGTGAGAGGGAGGAGGTTCTGGTCCCATTCATTTCAAATGGCCTGCTCATCCACCAGTCCACATACACACATTGGAAGCCAAAGATGGTGAATGCTAACTGGCTAAAAGCTAACCCTCCAAATCCTCTAGTCCAGTGGTTCTCAAACTGTGGTACGGGTACCACTGGTGGTACGCAAACTCTCGCTAGTGGTACTCAGGGAGTCTCCAAGGTGTTTTTTCATAAAGACTTGTGTCTGTACAATGTAAAATATGTAGTTGAATTGGCCTACGCACCTGTATTTTAATGCCAGTCATAATGGTGGAGAGCCAATTGTTTTTGTGGGTGGTACTCATTGTGAAAAGTTTGAGAACTGCTGCTCTAGTCTACAACCTTAAGGCTGCACTGTCACTCATTCCTCCCCATCATGGTTTGCCTCTTTCCATTTGTTCATCCCATTTTGACTAGTTAAGACGATAAATATTATATAAATATCGTATGTTAGTCTAATATGTGTTTGGTACTTCCTGTTCCTCCCCGCAGGACTTTTTGCCCCCGTCTCCAAGATCACCAAGTTATCCGACCAGACCCCCTCCTCCATCACCTCCACCCCTAAGACCCCGCGCATGGACTTCTCCCGCGTCACAGGGAAGATGAAGAAGGAGAAGAAGGAGAAGGAGAAAGAGAGAGAGAGAGAGAAAGGTGAGGAGGAGGAGGAGGAGGAGAATCACTCAAAGGTCAAAGTGGACGCTAAAGCACAGCGCAATTTTCTCCCTGTAATGATTTCCATTAAAGACCAGTTGCCCTCGTCCTCTGTGTGTGTGCTCTGTGAGGGAGGCAGGGATATGGAGGGAGGGCATGGCACTAAACAGGTATAAAATTGGCCTCAATTGCCACAGAGTTTAAAATTGAGTTTGGCAGAAATTTGTCTTAAATGAGGCTCTGGCCCTGGTGTCCCCAGACTGATTTGAGAACTGATTGATTCTGGATCACCTTTGAGTACTTATCAAGGTTGCACTGCGGCTCAGCATACAAATTCATACCAAGCCAGAACAGGGCAATGTAGAGAGAACGGAGCGATGTTAGTGTGCCGTCTGTCCTGTGGTTGGAGCGATGTTAGTGTGCCGTCTGTCCTGTGGTTGGAGCGATGTTAGTGTGCCGTCTGTCCTGTGATTGGGGCAGTGTTAGTGTGCCGTCTGTCCTGTGGTTGGAGCGATGTTAGTGTGCCGTCTGTCCTGTGGTTCGTCTGTCCTGTGGTTGGAGCGATGTTAGTGTGCCATCTGTCCTGTGGTTGGAGCGATGTTAGTGTGCCGTCTGTCCTGTGGTTGGGGCAGTGTTAGTTTGCGGTCTGTCTTGTGGTTGGAGCGATGTTAGTGTGCCGTCTGTCCTGTGGTTGGGGCAGTGTTAGTTTGCGGTCTGTCCTGTGGTTGGGGCAGTGTTAGTTTGCGGTCTGTCCTGTGGTTGGAGCAGTGTTAGTTTGCTGCTGTCCTGTGGCTGTGTTTGGGGCAGTGTTAGTTTGCTGCTGTCCTGTGTTTGGGGCAGTGTTAGTTTGCTGCTGTCCTGTGGCTGTGTTTGGGGCAGTGTTAGTTTGCTGCTGTCCTGTGTTTGGGGCAGTGTTAGTTTGCTGCTGTCCTGTGTTTGGGGCAGTGTTATTTTGCTGCTGTCCTGTGGTTGTGGTTGGGGCAGTGTTAGTGTGCGGTCTGTCCTGTGGTTGGAGCGATGTTAGTGTGCCATCTGTGACTGTGGTTGGGGCAGTGTTAGTTTGCCGTCTGTAATGCACTGACAGATTTCTGGATTTAGTCTCCCTGAAAGACTAAGTGCCAGTGAAGACAGTGTTAAGTTACTTTATTTATCCTGAGGATTTGTCCTCTGCATTTAACCCACCTGGGGGTAGTGTACACACACACACACACATATGTAAGATAAACCTATTTTTTTTCCTGTTAGCCATATATAAGTAAGTACACTCAGCACACAGGGAACACACAATGAGGTGAAGCACACACTAATCCCGGCGCAGTGAGCTGCCTGCAACAATAGTGAGTTAGGTGCCTTGCTCAAGGGCACTTCAGCCGTTCCTACTGGTCGGGGTTCGAACCGGCAACCCTCCGGTTACAAGTCCGAAGCGCTAACCAGTAGGCCACGGCTGCCCCTACATATATATATATATATATAACTAACTTATATATTATAACTTATCCCGACCAGGTGCAGAATGGCCAACAGACGTTTTGTATGTAGATGACATGTTCCTGTGTGTTTGGCAGCCTTGAGGAAGAAGTCCTTGTCCATGGCCAGTCTGGACCCTGATGGGGTGAGGGTGGACTTGGGAGACCAGGTGCTGGTGGCTGGACAGAAGAAGGGAACCATCCGCTTCTACGGAAAGACAGACTTCGCCCCAGGTAGAGAAATTAATAAAGACGTGAAAATCAGTCTAAAAATGTATTCACAAATGACATCTTTATCAATGTGTTGTTCATAACTATATTGTGGTGCCAGCATTAACAACCAGAAGAAAATTAGGTGCATTTCTGCAGCTCAACCAGTAGATCAAGGTATTAATTGCATCAAGGTTCAACCCTCAAAGAGTACAGATAGTAGTAATATACTGAATCTTACCTGTTTTTTAAGTTGCCTGCAGTAAAGGCTCTGCTTTAATGATGTTGTGTTGACACCCTGTGTTTGCTGTTGCCTAGGTTACTGGTTTGGCATCGAGCTGGAACAGCCGACGGGGAAGCATGACGGCTCAGTGTTCGGGGTGCGCTACTTCAGCTGCTTACCGAAATACGGCGTCTTCGCACCTCCCTCCCGCGTGCAGAGGTACAGTACACCCCCCCCCCCCCCCCCACACTTATCCCAACGGCTGAATAGGCACAGGAGTCAAGTCACAGCCAGGACTAACATGCACACCTACTTTATCAATTCAATTCAATTCAATTTAAATGTGCTTTATTGGCATGACAAATTGTATATTGTATTCCTCAAATATTCACAGGAATAATGAAAAAACACATATAAACATTATTAGATTTAATAAATGTCCTTATCATGGTCATCATCACTTTGGTGTTAAACTGAACTTAAAGCTGTCTTTGGAGCATGAATCACCAAATCTGTGTATCACCAGACCGTAATGGTCATAGATTTACAATGAGCAACATCATTTTGTTTATCCCAATACCACCTCCAGCAGCAACTTAGTTTTCCAAGGAGATCTCCCATCCAAGTACTTACCAAGCCCACACCTGTCTAGCTTCTATGATTCAGCAGAGACAGGGTCTCTGTAGGTCTGGCTGCTGACAAAGTAGTTCAGAATATGAATCCTCTCTGACTTTAATTGTTCCAAGCTTTGCCATTGTAAGCACCTCCTTACGGTGTCTCCTGCATCCGTATAGACTCGGGGGCCCAAAGGAGTCCCAGGGAGACGGCACTCTTGTGAAGAAAGTCCATCAAGTGACAAGTAAGTCTGAGACATGTACGTACTAGGATATGTCTGGTGAGTGTTACTGTGATCTACTGTATATCATAGTAAAACTAAAGCAAGTCACATTACTCAGTAGTTTTATATTCAAAGTCCTTTAGTTTGCTGTACTAAAGATAAAAATAACCTAAATATGCAATGTGATTCTTCTGATGGGGTCACTGTTTTGAGGTTTAGCAATAGCCCTTACCTGTTTTTGCTGTTGCTGTCTGTAATGTTTGACTAGTTTGCACTCTTGTTGTTGTTGTTGTTGTTGTTGTTGTTGTTGTTGTTGTGTAATTTGCTCTTTACATGTTTCATGTGCTGTAGTGTCCCAGCCCAAGCGTCACTTCAATGCGGTTAGGTCTCCCAAAGACATCACATCAGAGAGCTCCATATCCAGGTACACGGATGATTGTGTGCGTGTGTGTGTGTGTGTGTGTGTGTGTGTGTGTGTGTGTGTGTGTGTGCGTGTGTGTGTCCTCATCTGTGCGTGTGTGTGCTTGCTCCTTTGCATGTTTGTATATGAGCATGTAGCATCTTCTGCAATAGTCATATAATCAACATTGTTTTTGTTTTGTTTTTGTCCTGTTTGTTTTTCTCAGGTTGCTTTTCTGCTGCTGGTTTCCATGGATGCTGCGTGCAGAGATGCAGTCCTAAACCATCTCTTCTCTCTTCTCCTCCCTCCCTCCCTCTCACGATAAACCATCTCTTCTCTCTCTCTCTCTCCCTCCCTCCCTCTCACGATAAACCATCTCTTCTCTCTTCTCCTCCCTCCCTCCCTCTCACGATAAACCAACTCTTCTCTCTCTCTCTCCCTCCCTCCCTCTCACGATAAACCAACTCTTCTCTCTCTCTCTCCCTCCCTCCCTCTCACGATAAACCAACTCTTCTCTCTCTCTCCCCCTATCACCACAGTCTGTGCATCTATCTATCAATCTGTCTATCATCTATCTATCTATCTATCAGTGCTTCTTATTCTATCCACCCCTAGTCTCTCGTTCCCTCTTCTCCCCTGGACTGTCTACCTGTTGGTGTTCTGCCACCTTTGATTTCTGCTTTGATCTGAAAACCAATCAAACTGTTGTGGATATAACTGCAGTGTTCCCTCCCCCCCCTCCCTGTCCCTCGATTGCAATTCAATAGCAAAAACTAGTGCCTTGTATATTAACTAACATCCTGCATTCCGTTTATTAAACTAATAAAACGAACAAACAATACTTAAAAACAGACTTGAAAGATGCAAACCTTGGAAAATAAGAACCTTACAAAAGCCATTTGTTTCTAAGTGACTCCAGCGTGAAATCTTAAAGCCTTCTGATCATTGACTTGGGTTGCTTTGGGCTTAACTGCTGGAAAAGCTCTCTTTTAGTAGTTGCCAAAAACCACCTAAAGAACTTAGACCACCAAAATATGCTATTAGCCAATCAGATCTTCTGTGAGGATATACCTCCAACTTGCCTAGGCTCTCTCACATCCCCCTCCTGTGGGATTCTGACCATGACTACGCTAAAAGATCAGCTGGACTTGGAAGCGATCTGGTACCGATCTGGTACAGGTCAGCCGGACCTCAGTCAGACAAGAGCCGGGTCAGGGCCAGAAACCGTTCTGGACTCAGACGGTGTCTGAGTGTATGTGTAGACTAAGATCTGCTAAATGCCTGCCTGCTCCCTCTGCTTCCTGTTTAGAGTCTTCAGTGCAGCGCTGACAGTGTCCTTCCATAGTTCCACCATTTTAGTATCAGACTGGTGTCTACCTTCTCTCTGATTGGTTGTGTGCTCAGAACAAACAACTCAAGCTAAGGAAACTCTTTATCTTTTGTGTCAGCATTATTAGAATTTTCGATTTGTGAGATGTAATATTATGAACCTAAGAGGCATCGTAGAATATAATCTACTCAATAATTAGCATGCCGTGTATATGGGCAGGGATTCAAATAACATGGATTAAACTATCTAAGACTATACAGGGTTTTTAACACGACTCACTGCTGCCCTCTGCTGGTGTAACAGTGAGCATGCATGGAGTGTGCTGTGTAGTGCATCTCTGCATCCCTGTGTGCAACTTCTCGTGTGTGGGAATGCGCCAGCCTGGACGTACAGTATGTAGCATACACACAGCATACATGATAGATAAAACTCAGCTTCAGGCCTCTTCCTGGAAGGCTTTAAGCCACTTAATTGCTTCTTCGTCCTTGTTAAAGAAACACTGGTAGAGACCCTCAATTTTTATATTCTTAAGCTCCCTTACTGGAAGCAGGTTGAGCTGGAATCATTAGCAAAAACAGGGTGAGTTGTTTTTGAGGAGTGTAAAGGACTGAGCTTTGTTGAGCAGAGCTTGAGGGATGGGGCCTTTTTAACCCCTTAAACCCCAGTTTTAGCCAAAACGTGGGGAAGGGGGATTTCCTAGAGGACCCTGTATCAGAGAGTCACATGTTCCAAATGCTGCTCTGCTCTCCTCCTTATGGATGACACCCTGACAATCTCACAGTCACAGTCAGAAAAGCACCTGAGCTGGTGGGACCTTGTACAAGTGAACGAGGGAGCATAGTTCTGGCCTAGACGCGCCCGCTACCACCACGCATGATCACCGTGTGCCAAGGTAGACGTTGGTGCAGTGGTGCTGTGTGTGATGTGCGTCAGCCGTTAGCGTTCAGAGCCCATGGCAGTGGGGAGATGCTGTGTGAAAACGTCAGGAATGCCTGCTAGTGCTAACACATCGCAGTTGATGTTAGTGTCTCAACCTCAAGACCCGCTCACCCCACCCCCTCTCTCTCTCACTTCCTCTGCCTCCTGCCTGCCTATCTGTCTGTCACACTTAGGTTTAACGAGAGTGTGTATGTGAGTGTGTGTGTGTGTGTGTGTGTGCCTCTTCAAGACAAAAAAACAAAGTGGACAAAAATAAGCGACAGTCCATAGACTTCAATAGGTCCGTGCTTAATGTCTAACTCAACGAGTATATTGACACTGACGATATTTAATCTGTGTTATCTTGCTACGTGACTCTGGATAGTGTTGTTTTTTTCCACTCTCTATATTAAAACATACTAATGGTACTTCTGACACCTGAAGAGAAAGCACATCGAGAGGGGGTGTAAACACTCCGGAAATCTCTTTAATAACACACGTGTCGTGATCATATCCTGTCAACAACAACACTGAGAAACTGCAAAAAAAGAGTCATGGACCACTACATCTGACAGCTGACTGATGTCTAGATAGTCACATATGTGGCCTCAATCGCTGTGCCACAACCTTCATAGTTCATTCACCTTTTAAATTTTGAGGGTTTTTTTTTTTTACTCCTTGTGGAGTTCTGGTTGTATAGATGTGTGAAATCTGAAATAATCACTTTATTCTGGTTAGAATTGTGTGGCACCAAAACATTGACCACCAAACACCATACAACTCCTGTTTTTTTGGTCATTCTTATTTTTTGTAGTGCTTGAAATTGTCATATAAGAGGTCCTGGAATATTATTTATGAATGTTTTAGATGGATAATGTAAGATGCTGTATACTTTTTACTGTTCAATGACAAAGTAGTCTGTTCATGTGTCAAGAGTTTGTATTGCAGCGACATTCCAGGTCTGCAGGATGTCAACGGATTAAATAGCTGTGAAGTTGTTCACTATTGAAGCAAGTTTGTTTTACAAACAACTTCCTTGTCACTTCATCCTTATCCCCTGGAAATAATGAAACGTTTTATCGTCGTTACACTGTAAATCGCGCATCTCATTCAGCTGTGAAGTTGGTCAACCATTGCTTTTCAACTTTTCGTTTTTGTCTTGTCTGAAAAAGATATATTTTAATAATTTGAGGACAAACTTTTTTACGTGTTTATGTTAAACCGGTTACGATATCCAAATCGATGTTTTGTGTCTCAATGATTTCAGATATGTGGGAAATGTTAAAGCTGGATTAGTTACCGGTGTCATAAACTAATGCATGCTCTCTCTCTCCCTCTCTTTCATGATATATCTTTTTCCAACTGTGTACCAGCATGGAAATGCTTATAATTAATATACTGACCGTGGACACTAATAAAAGTTTGATGTTTTTTTAAAACAATGGGAGTGAATTGTTTATTTTTTACGAAGATAGCATAATGATGTAAAGCAACAAAGTAACAAGTGTGGTCAATAAAGTCAGTTTATTTTAAATATAACAAATTACACAAGTGAACGCAACAGTCCATTTCCAAACGTGATAAATGACGCTGTGCTAAACAAATAAATTAAGATGAGGCAAAAGCAAGTAATGACTCCGTATAGGATTGGCCTATTCGGTATCTCTAGGCCTACAGGACGTTAGACATTCTCTGGATACCGTTCGTCTCCTCGCGACCCCAATGTGTCTCCTCTTGGTCCTCGCTGTAAGATTCGGGACTCTTGACCCTGGTGTTCTGTCTCTTCCGTCGGGCACGACGATTCTTGAACCACACCTGTTAGATTAATTGAAAATATGTCAGACACTAAATAATTGTGTGGGGACTTAAGAGAATACACCGAGACGTCAAATAAAATATTCCGTATTGTCAAGAGATGGTTTCTTACCCTAACTGTTTCCTCAGTGAGGCCGGTGTTTCTAGCCAGCTCTGCCCGGGCTTCCACGCTAGGATAGTCGGTCATACTAAAGAGATGGTCCAGTTGTTTCGTCTGGCACTCAGTAAACACTGTGCGCATCCTGCTTCGGTGTCGGGGATTGACTGCATGAGGGCAGCACATCTGATCAGTTTGAGACCCTGTGTTAAAAAACGACAACAATGCATGAGACTACTGCAAGGCATTTGTCAAGGAAAACTTGCGTTGACAGAGATATATCATTGTGAAAACTTCAATATTAATACAAAGTTTCGTACCTGTTTCATACGCGTATGCCTCCGAATGGCCTGGGGAAAAGGTGCTGATGTTGGAAGGAGCAGGCCTACTGTAGCAACAGGCACTGCAGAATGAGTACGCTTGAGGGCTGACCTGGTAAACTGGAATACCAATTTGCATCCCGTATGTGCAGAATCCGTTCAGACCTGCCGGCTGGGCAGAGTGGTAGAGATCACCTCTCTGGGCTGGAGAAGAACCGCCGTCCGTGTAGTTGTCAATCGGCCAGGGACGCGGAGTCACTTCGGCAGATTTGTCCAGAATGTGGTCGATGGAAAAGTTGGAGAACTTGACCTCCATGGTGCAAAAAAAGAACCGATCCGGAGAAAGTCAAGTAGAAATAGTGCTATCAGTTTGGGTGAATCCTTGACTTGTGTCTGCTCTGTCTGTCTCGGAGGTTATGATGCCTTATAAACTCTTCACATACTTATAGGCCTAGGACTACATGGTTTGGACTTAAGGAATAAGACGATCAAATACCTCATTATAGATCAATAACTTTCCTTTTGTTTTGATAATGGGACGCGTAATGTGACACTCCGCATCAAAGTCCAATTAACCTTTGAAGACGCTCTGATGTCCATTATGAAAAGCTTTGATTCAAAGGATATTGCTCTGATGGTGTTATCATGTCTATTGATTGAAGTCAAGTGATTGTTTAAGCCTTAAGAAATGACGTGGGACTAAAGTATTTACAGTGGTTTGTATGGAATTATCTGTGGGATTGTTTGGAGTTAAGAGTTTTACACCCAATAGTTATTTGCCTATGAAATAAGCAAATTCATAGACTACATGTTTAAACTTTGTGTTCCCCGTTTTGCAGTTGTAGGCTTAACCGAATAGATCAATAACTAGGGCATGTTGTTAAATATTATGGAAATGGAATCTAAGAATGATACGCTATATGAATTTCCGTTTTAGGCATGCAGGTACATACAGTACAGTACATACTGTAGCTCAGATTGCCTTATGCCAGATAAAGTATAGGCCTAAAGTAACCCAATATCGCATGGCATTTACTCAGTGTCTGGAGTGAATAACTTGTCTATTTGTTCTCAGTTTTGTATGATGTGTTTTTTTATATAGCCTACCTAATAAACAAATGTAATATCGGTTACCTACCAAGAAAGTTCTGCTTGAACATGTTGACCACGCCACTGAAACCAGCGAGAGTTCCGCGAAGAGCTGAAACTTCTTTGATAAGGTAGAACGATGGACTTCAACAGAATAATTAGCATATCACAGAATTATGCGCTTTCATCTTTCTAACATCAATCAGTGAATGACACAAAATAATCAAAGGTGCTAGGAAGTAAGGTTAACCAGCAGGTTTTGTTATTTAATTTCAAGTGACATAGGCCTATTGATAGGCCTATAGTGGAGTGAAGGACCTTCAGAAATATAAGGGGAAATAAAAAATAATCTGAGTTGTGTATTCTCCAATAAATGTTACAATTTAAATTGTAATGTTTATTAGGTTTACATTAAACAACATGTTACATTCTTATAAATTTGGCTTATAAGTAAAAATAGGGAGATTGGCCTACATTCATAATAATGCAGGGCAAGCAGGTCATGTTTTCGCCATCATGTGGTCAGTAAAAAGTGTTGCAACTCAATATTGGGACATAGGCCTATATACAATAACAAATCATATTAATTTTGTGGACCAATCAGCCTATCAGTCCAACAGTTATCATACTTCTCTGATGTAGGCTACTGTATTTTGCCTAGATTTACACATAGATTTATTCTGTAGTAAAATGTAAGTGTCCATTCTTTGAACAACATTCTGTAGCCCATCCATTACATATTAAAAGGAATAGACGTGGCTTTTCAAAATGAAGTAGTCCAAATAAAAGAATAAAAGAAACCAAATGTGGTTGTCTCGTTCATTCAGTGTTGTGCATGAGGTAGACACTGTGTGCAGAGATGGGAGTGGACAGAGAGAGCTCAAAGTGCAGAACCAGGGTATGTTCAAGATCCAGAACACACACACACACACACACACACACACACACACACTTTCTGGTAATTGGGACCTACCTTTTAGTACATTGATTAAATCAAAATGTTTTGGGATCTCATGAGTGAGTTGAGTTGGCTGTAGAGCACCCCTGCAGGTATGGAAGCTTTGAGTGAATAAAGTATTCTTTATCTTCTACTGTCCTTATTGCTTAGTTGTGTTTTTATATTATATACTTGAATTACTCTTTCTGCTGTTAAAGAATGTGTTTGTGATGTCTGTATGCTGCTGAGACCTTGAATTTCCCCTGGGGATCAATAAAGTATCTATCTATCTATCTATCTAAGTTTAAAATGTTAAGTGTCTGCATGATTTCTTGGTTCAGCGTGCCAGGGATCACTTAACTAAAGCACTAATCTGTGTTGACCTAGTTGAGAGGGCTGTGTCTCTAAACAGACAACAGGTCTTACAGACCTACTTACAGGCCTTTGTCTTGCTGACTCAATCTGCCTGTTATGAATAAATGAACAAATGTAGCTGTTTGAAACGAATCTCTAGTTATTGTTTGGATTTGAGAATAGCCATTATGTTTTACTAGGCTACAGTCTAATGTGTAATGATTTTCTCAAAATCAGCATTGTTTTTTGCATTTATATTTCATATTTAAGTATTGAGTCATCATATCCAGGAATGTTGTAATTGATATTTAATTTAAGGTTATTGTCATTGCCATGGGTTCATTTCTTCTTAAATTATCGATCCATTTAAGTGCACATTTAGCCTACCAGTAGCCTACAGTGCAGTGATGGTGAGACCAATAGCACCCTTTTGAGAATATTGTCTGCTCATTTCTAGACTAAGATTAAAATCAGTCTGAAATGGACAGCTCTGCTCAACTGCTTTACCCGATTTAACTTCCTCTCATTTAAATGAACAAAGTAAACAACCCCGTAACCAAGCCAATCCCTCGTTTTTTGCCAACATTTTAAAAACATATGCGGTCTAATCCATTGATCTATTCGCATAATCCGGTGCAGATTAACAGATGAATGGCGTCTAACTGTGCATGTGGTCAAAGAAATAGAGTTTCTTTTGATCCATCCCCTCTCTCGACTGTCCGATCAACGTGAATCAATCTGATGAAATAGGCTAAGCATCTTTTGTCAACTGCATTCCTGTGTTATCTCCATCTTCTGTGATTCGTTTAGTCATCCGCGCCACAGCGGTTCTAAATATACAACGCTCCGTCTGAATCCGCTGCGGCCGGGTTACACAAGGACTGCTTAGTGTACACTGAAATATTTACTCTCAAGTAAAGACGAAGATTAGACTCGACGCAAGCCCTAATTCTTCTGGGGGAAATGCAAACATGTGTGTCTCAAAATGGACAGAGATCGCCATAGTACCCAAGACGTCTCTCCAAATGTAAGCCCCGTGATTGACTGAGCTATTAGCTCATGGCTCTATCCACTAAACGATTGGAACAAAGATCCTCTCTCCAAACTGCATTTAAACAGGTTATCGTACATCAGTAGGACAACGCTTTATCTGATGCGCCTGAAAAAAATAGCCTACATTACGTAATCGCAGAAAAGCGGCTGAGAACCAAAGGGATGAACATGTCAAAAAGTGCATAAAAACTAAGGCTTTCGGTGCAATCCTACAAATGGCCATTGGGTGGAGACACTTACCAAATTTAGTGTAGTTTACACTGGTATGGCAAGATTGCAGCACATACAAATATGGGACCATTTTGTCACATTCAATTAGACACTGCAACAACAGAGTAGGGTATTCCAGCAAACTGTATCTGTTTGTCCACAGGCATAGGAATAGACATAATGCTAAGACACACATGTCTTTGTGTGCCAGCTCTATCTGACAACATTATCAGCAGTTTATGCCTTCAGTAGGCGGTGTCTGTCAACCCCCAAGACACCCTCAAATGGACAGGACAGGAGCAGCTGTGTGTCTGCCAAGGCGACACTGCCCTGAAGCTTGCTTACTAACACACACACAAACAAACCCACCCACAAACATACATACACAAACAAACAAACAAACAAACACACACAAACACACAAATTGTCCTGACCACCTGCAACCATCCCTAGCCAATGCACAAAACCACACACACGTACAGAAAATACATACTAACACACTAACACAAACAAATACAAACACAACCCGGATCACATTAAATTATTCCTCACCAATACAGGAACAACACACGCATGCGCACGTGCACACACACACACACACACACACACACACACACACACACACACACACCACATTACATCTCATGTCAAATGTGCTTCCTCACCCTGGGCAACCAGACATGTAGCCTAATATACTACATATACACAAGAGACAAGCTAATATATTACATACTACAACACAAGAGGCATGTAGCCTAATATACTACATACTACAACACAAGAGACAAGCTAATATACTACATACTACAATACAAGAGACATGTTGCCTAATATACTACATACTACAACACAAGAGGCATGTAGCCTAATATACTACATACTACAACACAAGAGACATGTAGCCTAATATACTACATACTACAACACAAGAGACAAGCTAATATACTACATACTACAACACAAGAGACATGTAGCCTAATATACTACATACTAAAACACAAGAGGCATGTAGCCTAATATACTACATACTACAACACAAGAGGCATGTAGCCTAATATACTAGTACTACATACTACAACACAAGAGGCATGTAGCCTAATATACTACATACTGTAACACAAGAGGGGAAAGCAGACAGACATCTAACCTGATGGGATGTCTGATGGCAGGTTCTGATGGCATCCGTGTGTGTGTGTGTGTGGGTGTGGGTGTGTGTGTGTGTGTGTGTGTGTGTGTGTGTGTGTGTGTGTGTGTGTGTGTGTGTGTGTGTGTGTGTGTGTGTGCATGTGTGTGAGTACGAATGTGTGTCTATGTAGCCTACTACCATAAAGCCACCTCTGAACCCCTGGGTAAGCAGCACCCCTACAGGTCCCCCTCACCTTTCCGCCTGGCTGCTCCCTCTATCCCCCCCTCCCTCCCTCCCTCCCTCCCTCCCTCTCTCTCCCAGCCTCCCTCTCTCCCTCCCTGGCCGCCATTGTGTGGATGGGCCACTTTGGGTTGGGAGCCCCTCTCTCCGGCTCCTGCATAATTAAGGCACCGGGAGCGAGAGCGCACCCACTCCAGTGCATGATTGCAGTGTGTTTTGTTTATAATTAGCAGAGTGCGTAATCCATTCAGACGTGCTCAGTGAGTTATCTTCCCTAAAAAACTACCCCCCCCCACACACACACACACACCACTGCTTAAAGGGTCTATGGATGAGAGTGGTTGCTCCACTTCAGATTGAGATAGACATTGGTTTGTGTGGGAGGGTCTCTCTCTCACTCTCTATCTTTCACTCTCTCTCTTTCTCTCATTCCATCTCTACACAATTCTCTCACTCAGTCTTTCATTCCCTCTCTCCTTCCCTCTATCTTTTTCTCTCCCTCTTTCTCTCTATCTCCTCCATTCCTCAAGCTCCCCTTCAAATTCTCTCTCTCTCTCTCTCTCTCTCTCTCTCTAGCTCTCCCTCTTGCTCTTCTCTTACTCTCTCGTTCTCTCTCTTCCTCCCTCTCTCTTCTCCTCCTCCTCCTCTATTATTCTCTATTTCATAAAGACAATGTCCAATCGGACGGCTCTCGCACTGCAGCGTCCCCAGCTCATGCTTTCCACATGCTTGCCATGTTCCAAACATGTGAGCCACTTCACAAAAGCAGGCTGCCTGTTCAGCGGCAGTTCTGGCCCTGATCCGGCCCGCATCTGGTCCAGAGCTGGCGTACATCCGGCCCGCGCACGGGCCACATCTGGCCTGTACTCTCTCCACATTCAGACACTGACTGTCAGGTCCCTAATGACTGTCATTCATTCCCACCAGTGACTCAACTCTCTCAGCTCTCTCTCTCTCTCTCTCTCTCTCTCTCTAACTGTCTGTACTGTACTGTACTGTACTGTACTGTAGTAAGCTGCAAGCCTCCACAGCCGCGAGCGGCACAGGTTAATCCCCCCGTACAGCCTTCACACTATAACACGGGAAGAAACAACCCTGCTGAACGCGGCCGCCACACCTTTGGACTTGATGCCCCTGAGCGCTGTGGTAGACCACAGAGCAATCTACAGAGCTTTTTTGCTTCCCATATATGGTCCAACCTCACTGCAGCATCCTCCAGCCCTGTTCCATGTTGGTAAATATTCGGTCTATGAACATATTGTGTAATTCACTGCAATCTCTGTGAAAACACGGTCCTTATGTAACTGGCCTAAAAAATGGGTCATCATTTGAATATGTAAGTCCAGCTTAGCCAATCACAGTGAGGTATCACGACGCACAGACATTTGCCTGTATTCAAATAAGCACACGTGTCTGTGATATACTATGAATACTTACAGCCCCTAAATTTACATGGCAGGACAGTGATTCTGTATAAATATAGAAAAGAATGCACACCTTCCGAGGTGCTAGTAAGGAAAAATAAACTTTGTCGCCGCACACTCTATCTCTTAATTCATTTGAGAACAGTGATTCTGAGCAGTAAGCCTTCTCTGGTCATTTCTATTGTTCTTTGAGAAACATGGTTCATGAGATATAAATATTACCTAAATATAGCCTTCTATCGTTTCAAATTTACAATAATTGTATTATGGCCTTCTCTGACTTGCAATCATTGTATTTTTGATTGCTTCACTATGTGTTCTGTTTTTAATCAACCTTCCACTATTGGTTCAAACCAGTAATGGCCTTCAATGAATGCAATTCTAAGAAATTACACTTTGACAAATCATGTTTTGACCATATTTTTGCACCACATCCCATTCTAACAATAGCCTACCTGCAGCCAGCAGCTGAAAGGCTGCAATAGGTTACTACAAGCAAACCATGCAAAGAGCAGTGGGGGCGTGGTTTTCACCTGTCCACCTGAGGCAGGTAGAATTACAAGACCTGTGAGTAACGACAGCTCTCCTGCGTGGTACAACAGGAGAACAAGACACCTATTTGCAGTTTGAGTTGATAGTAGATTAATTACGGTTTACTCTGAGCATTGCCTCGCTTTTGTCACGTTCTAACTGATGTTTGAAGGGCATCTCGGTGTTGTAGGGGAGCTACCTGAAGCCGGAACTTCGAAGCGGACGGTGTGTGGAAAGCCGGGCACTTTATTGGCGTAAGTTCACCTTTAACATTGACCAAACCCGCTTTCTGTCTCTGGAAGTCACATTGCAAACATTGATGGATAGGTGGAATTTCTTTTGAACAGAGGTCCCATTTTTGACTACAGTATATTACAATCATACCTCTGACAGTGTCGTATGCTTGCAGTTGTGCAGCTTGTATTAAATATTGTATCGTCCTGAAACAAGCTGCTGAATTTATTACTTTACAGCAGCGGGAGTGCAGCCAAGCGCCAAGTCCACATCCAGGCACGAGGCCTGGGCTTCCGCGGATTTAATTTCTTGGATTGTAGAAATTGTTTCTCGATTGGGAATGCGATCCAGGGAGCTCGAGGGGAATGTCCCTGCATATTGTTTTTGAACCGTTACTAACTTCCCTTAGTATTCTACGAGTCCGATAACACAGTGCCCTAAGGTTACAGCTGGTAGGGGTATCATTTAACCTGTAGGTTTCCCTCAGTGACATACGATGCGGTCAGTGAGGCCCATGACTACCTTTACGCCTCCTTGGCCTATTTCATCAGCCCTATCGATTTGCGAGGAAATTGGTCCACGAGTTTTAAGTTACCCAAAACAGAATTAATTAACCTGGTTGTATGCGTTTCCTGTGCAAAATACAAGGTGGTTGTCAACTAGGCTATTCCTCACATCTTTCTCTCACCGGTTGGTATATGTCGAGCACGTCGAAATAAAAGGCTTTCAACTATAATCTTGCAGGTGATTCAAAGCCAACGCTTGATAGTTTCTTCAGGCAGCCTACATTAGCGAAGTTGCATGAAATGTTTGCCGACACTCCTCCTCCAGGATGCGGTAGATAGCAGGGTTGAAGCCATAGCTGTCATCTGAAATGGGGAATGGTATATGTGCAAGCAGTTACTTCTGGGGCCGGGAGAAGGGTAATATGAATACTTTATTAAAAACTTTGT
>NC_055971.1:29259454-29261954 GCF_018492685.1 Alosa sapidissima | reverse complement strand
TGGCTCCAAACCAAATGCCGTAAGGCCTGTGTTGCTCATCTGGTAACTACAGAAGTAGATATTGGTGCCTTTGTGACGGTGTTGCTCATCTGGTAACTGCAGACGCTGGTATTGGTGTCTTTGTGACGGTGTTCTTATCTGGTAACTGCAGAAGCAGGTATTGGTGCCTTTGTGACGGTGTTGCTCATCTGGTAACTGCAGAAGCAGGTATTGGTTCCTTCGTGACGGTGTTGCTCATCTGGTAACTGCAGAAGCAGGTATTGGTGTCTTTGTGACGGTGTTCTTATCTGGTAACTGCAGAAGCAGGTATTGGTGCCTTCGTGGCGGTGTTCTTATCTGGTAACTGCAGAAGCAGGTATTGGTGCCTTCGTGACGGTGTTGCTCATCTGGTAACTGCAGAAGCAGGTATTGGTGCCTTCGTGGCGGTGTTTAAAGGATAAGTGCAGATGAGTAGGGTTCTACTTCATGACGGTGTTTAAAGGATAAGTACAGATTAGTAGGGTTCCACTTCGTGACTGTGTTTAAAGGATAAGTGCAGAGGAGTAGGGTTCCACTTTATGGCGGTGTTTAAAGGATAAGTGCAGAGGAGTAGGTACTGGTGCCTTAGTGACGGTGTTTAAAGGATAAGTGCAGAGGAGCAGGGTTCCACATTTGTGGCCTGAGCGGCATTTCCCCAAAGGTTTGTTGGGCTATAATCGTATAATGACTTTGATCCCATCGCCTTGAACCCATCTCACTCTCTCCCTCACTCTTGCTCTCTCTCTCTCTCTCCCACTCTCTCTCCCTCACTCTTGCTCTCTCTCTCTCCCTCTCCCACTCTCTCTCTCTCTCCCACTCTCTCTCTCCCTCACTCTTGCTCTCTCTCTCTCTCTCCCACTCTCTCTCTCTCCCTCACTCTTGCTCTCTCTCTCTCCCTCTCCCACTCTCTCTCTCTCCCACTCTCTCTCTCCCTCACTCTTGCTCTCTCTCTCTCTCTCCCACTCTCTCTCTCTCCCTCACTCTTGCTCTCTCTCTCTCCTCTCCCACTCTCTCTCTCTCCCACTCTCTCTCTCCCTCACTCTTGCTCTCTCTCTCTCCCTCTCCCACTCTCTCTCTCTCCCTCTCTTCCGCTCTCTCTCTCCCTCTCCCCCTTTTGTAATTGGTAGTGTAATAGTGGTTCTGTGGGAGTCAGTCTGAGCTGGTGTGTTGGGCAGGGGTGTGCACCCCCCCCCCCCCCCCCCCTTTCGATTCCGGTCATGCCTGCTCACACTCCCACTGACCGTCCAGCATCACGCCTGCCATCGCACTCCCCCCCCCACGCCCGCCATCCCATCCCTCCCCTGCTCTCCCCTCTCAGCAGGCACTTTTATTTATCTGGACCGTCAGAGGAGGAAATGCATTAACCAATACTGCCAGACAGGCTCTGACCTTCCTTCCTCTACTCTGCCTGCTGTAAAGTTTAAGGTCCCACCCCACACACACACCCCTTTTCCAAAAACAGGGGACCACCCATGGGGACTGGTGATGCAGTCGACTTTGCCCAGCTAGCCGCAGTAACCATGCCCAGCAGAAGCAGCTGCAGCAGCCCATATTCCACTTGGGGACCCTGGAGCTCAATGTCACTGAAGACAAGGTCACTTAAACGCCTGTCTCTGGTGTTTATGTAGTCATATATTCATTTTTATCCTTTTTTCCTTTTACGAATGGAAAGACACTAGGTGAAGTGAGGCTTCACTGTATTAGTTTTGTGTGTGTGTGTGTCTCTGTCTGTCTGTCTGTCTGGGGGGGGGGGTCATTGGTCGATCAGATAGCATTGCGTTTTAAGAGCGGTGGTGGAAAATATGAGGAGAGTGATTGAGGTGATCAGTGGAGCATGAGTTCCCATCATAATTATTCATTTGTCTCTCCGACGGCCTTTCATTTCGTCCGTCTGCAGCCCTGACTTTGCCAAGTAACCTTCCCCTGGCTCCTCCAGGCTCCTCTGACTGATTGGGCTTTATTTCATTCCTTCTGTTTTTCCATGGATGACATCAGAGCAGTTCCACTTTGTTTTCTTCATTTGTCATGGCCTGGCCTGTATGCTGTGGACACGTGAGCACCAGGGAAAACCACAAGGAAGCTTCTAGATTGTTCTGATTGCCATGAGGCAGCTTCTAGATTGTTCCGATTGCCATGAGGAAGCTTCTAGATTGTTCTGATTGCCATGACGAAGCTTCTGATAGCCATGACGAAGATTGTTCTGATTGCCATGACGAAGCTTCAAGATTGTTCTTATTGCCATGAGGAAGCTTCTAGATTGTTCCGATTCCCATGACGAAGCTTTTAGATTGTTCCGATTGCCCATAAGGAAGCTTCTAGATTGTTCTGATTGCCATGAGGAAGCTTCTGGATTGTTCCAAGCCAGCGGCAGAGATGAGGGCTGGTGTGTGTGCAGATGACCGCTATTCAGCTGGTGGCCTGATGATGCTCGCCCCGTTGGCCAGGACTGTGTGGGAACTGATGTTGCATTTATCAGTGGTAG
>NC_055971.1:29198177-29258768 GCF_018492685.1 Alosa sapidissima | reverse complement strand
ATCCTAGCATAGAGGAGATTTTTTACACCAAGGTGGTTAAATACCAACCACTCCTACACACCATTTCAGAGCTAGGCTATAGGTGCAGACTACTTGTTTTCATATTTGGTAGCCTAGGACACACACACAGGTTGGTAGGGGTAGGTTGGGATGCCCAAACAGAGGGCTCAAACAACTTGCAAAGTACTGTGCCATATCTGCTATTATTGGCAGCCGCCACATATGGCGGAGACGTTGCTACTTAAGAACTGAGTATTGTGCTTATTGAGTGATAGTGTGAAGATCTGTTGTATGCCACTGGTTCTACTCCATCTTTAATATTTGTGTCCCTGTACCATTTTCTTCATGTGGACATAAATAAATGGTTAAAGTGTGTGTGTGTGTGTGTGTGTGTGTGTGTGTGTGCCCACGCATGGTGTATTTCACCTAATTTTCATCAACAATCCGTGTATCAACAGAGTAGAGGAAAACGTGAAACATGTCGTCAGTGTTTTGGCACAGAAACAGCAGGAGAGAGAACATGGTTGTTTAGATCTCTCTTTCTCTGTGTGTGTGTGTGTGTGTGAGAGAGAGAAAGAAAGAGAAGTATAGAAGTGTAGCAATCTGATGTGAAATCTCAGATGGTCTTACTTTGTGCCGTCCGAATCCCAGGCCCCGCAGGGGAGATGTGAGACGGCCTGGGCTGGGCTGGGCTGGGCTGGGCTGGGCTTACGGGGAACCTGAGTCCATCAGATCACCAGGCCACTGCTGTCCTTAGGGAGACACTCGGGTGTAGCGGGATCAGTTTGTAGGGGTGTGTGGCCTTGGTGCAGAATACACACACACACACATACACACACTGAGTGTGAAGCAGGCTACTGAACTGGGTCTGAATGGTCCCTTTACATGGAACGACACAGGATCAGAGCAGGGCATGGGCCCACTCACTCACTCAATTAAATTCAAATCAATTCAAGAGAGCTTTATTGGCATGAACGTTTCAATAACATTATTGCCAAAGCTCAATTACATGTACACAAAAATATAAAATAAAATAATGTTTTACAGAACTGTAAATTAAGTAAGACCTAAAAGTTAAGAGACAATTCTAATAATAATAACAATCCTATTATTGTGTATGGCTGTGGCCTCACTGGCTGTCCCTCAGGTTATGGCAGGCTGCTACAAATTTTGCAGCCACAATGGCCACATCCTTGTTCTCTCCGAGGATGTAAGGCAATTTACCCTCATTTGTCAAAGTTCGAAACTCTGGGAGGATTGAATTAGTTTACTGAATGACAATGTCCGTATTTCCTCATATTTAGGGCATTCTGTTAAGAAGTGCAGCTCTGTCTCCACAGCCCCCAAGCTGCAGTGTGAGCATAGCCTCTCCTCTCTGGGCATCAGGTCTGCCTGTGTCTGCCTTTTTCAATGGAGAGACTGGAAAAGTAGCTGTTGTGTATTCCCGTTTTAGGGGCCAAATAGCATTGTAATTTAGGTTGTGTTTTAGTGACTTCTTTCCAATAGGTGATGTCATTTTACTTTTCATTGTTTGTAAATTTGGTTGGGTCTAATTGTTCTTGCTACTGTAACATTGTCCTGGGCCTCAGTGACGTGGGATGGTGTGAGGTCACTGAGTCTCAGGACAAGTTGGCTAAGTGGGCTTCTTCCTATGTTTTGCTCTTGGCTTTGAAGTTCTAGATGGTGGAGTGAGTCGGTTGGATCATTTTAATGTGTTGCCAGAATTTAAGGGCTCTTTTTTGAATGTTGATTAATAGGGGGTATTGGCCTAATTCTGCCCTGCATGCGTTGTTCGGCGTCCTCCTCTGTAGCCGGAGGATACTTCTTCAGAACTCTGTATGCAGGGCTTCAGTTGGATGTTTATCCCTGCTTGAAAAATCAAAAATCATACCCCAACCCCCATACCTCACAGCCATATAGTGCTATTGGCTCAATTACAGTTTTAAATATTTTAATCCAGATTCTAATTAGTAGTTCCAATTTAATTGATCTTTTGATGGCATAAAATGCTCTTTTTGCCTTTTCTTTTAGTTCCTTCACAGCCAAGCCAAAGTGTCCTGTTGAAGTTAGGGTTATACCTAAATAGGTGTTGGATTCTCTGGTTGTTGCGTTGTGTTTTAGTTCTAATGTCTGTATGAAGATGGTCAATAAAGCTTGACGGCGGGATCAGGATCGGCGATTAGATGATGATTTATTGTAGTTGGTACAACAATGAATAACAGAACACAGGCTAAGTCTCAAACAGTAAAACTGTGCAGAGTCTAACAGTTGTGGTTGTTATTAGAAGCGGCTGCTGAGCCTTCCGACAGAAGATGCTCCTTGGTCGCTTCCTCGATCCGTCTCCCAGTCAAAACCTAAGACAAAGCCTGTTATACTAAAACACAGAAACATCAACCATGCCAACGTGGCAGGTGCCAACCAGTGCACAAAACCTAGCCCTGGCCAGATAGAGATACTAGCCTGAATAGGCAGACATGCTGTCTCCCTCGGCCCATGTTATCACTGATGTTCCTCGGATGTTCCTAAACATCGGCCTGTATGACCTTCCTGCTGGTACACAGGCCTAAGGCACAGTTATGTACAATAATATGGACTTCTCCCTGTTGTATACTACACACAGATGTAACATATGAACACATCAGAATACAGTAAGAATACCCCAGAATTCTACATAGGTATAGTTGTTTTGTACGATCAATTTTGATGTTGCCTATTTTAAAGTTGTTTGCATTTCCCTGTAGCCTGGAACGTTTTTGGAAGATAAGTACCTTGGTTTTTTTGAGGGTTTATTTTCAGGGCCCATGTCTGGCAGAATTTTGCCAGTACATCCATGTGATGTTGGAGGCCTTCTTTCGTCGGTGACAGCAAAACCAAATCATCTGCAAAGAGCAAGCACTTGACTTCAGTGTCCTGCAGCATGAGTCCTGGACCTGCAGAGTTCTGCAATGTGTTTGCCAGCTCGTCTATATAGATGTTAAATAGTGTAGGGCTTAAGCTACAGCCCTGTCGTACTCCCCTCCTTTGATGGAAGAAATCAGTCCTGCTACATCCTATTTTAACAGCACACTTGCTGCTTGAATACATAGATTTAATTATGTCATACAGTTTGCCTCCCACGCCACTCTGATGAGTCACTCATGATGAGTCACTTACTCTTTCACTCTCTCACTCTCTCTCTCTCACACTCTCTCTCACTCACTCTCTCTCACTCACTCTCTCACTCTCTCACTCTCTCACTCTCTCACTCTCTCACTCACTCTCTCTTTCTCACTCACCCACTCACCCACTCACTCACTCACTCTCTCTTACTCTCTCACCCACTCACCCACTCACCCACTCACTCACTCACTCACTCACTCACTCACTCAATTCAATTCAAATGGTGCTTTATTGGCATGACAAATATTGGCATGCCAAAGCAATTGTTACATAAAAGTACAGTATCAGGATCTAAGCAATTATACATATACAAGGGATAGGGGTACATGGACAAAGTGTAAAGGACTCTCACTCACTCACTCACTCAGTCTCTCACTCTCTCACTCACAATCTCACTCACTCACTCACAATCTCACTCACTCACTTACTCACTCACTCACTCACTTACTCTCTCTCTTACTCACTCAATTCACTCTCCTACGCCCTCGTTCTCTCACTCTCCCACTCTCTCACTCACTCAGTCTCTCACTCACTTACTCAGTCTCTCACTTTCTCTCACTCACTCACTCACAATCTCACTCACTCACTCACTCACTCTCCTATGCCCTCAATCTCTCACTCATTCACTCACTCACTCATCCCTCATTTTCTCTCTTTCTCCCTCTCCCTCTCTCTCTAACCACACTTGTATATTCACACATGGATACAGTACACGCACTCTCTCACTCACTCACTCACTCACTCACTCACTCACTCACTCACTCACTCACTCACTCACTCACTCACTCACACTCTTTTGCTAATTTCTCTCTTTCTGGCCCTCTCTCCATCTCTCCTCCTCTTCCTGACATGCACACATTCACACCCTCTCTGTTCTCCACCTTCCCCCTCACTCCTGCTGTTTCTTTTTTCACATTCACTCTTTTATTTACTCTTTCTATCCCCCTCTCTGTTTCTCAGACTTTTATTCTTGTGGTGTTTTACTCTCTCCCTCTATTCATTTTTCATGCTCTTTCTCTCTTCTCTCTCTCTCTCTCTCTCTCTCTCTCTCTCTCTCTCTCTCTATCTCTCTCTCTCTCTCTCTCTACTCCACCATTCTCTGTCTGTCTTTTTCCCACTTCCATCTTACTCATTTATTCTCCCTCTCTTTCACACTTTGTCTTTGCTCTTTTATCTCCTCTCTCTCTCTCTCTGTCCTCTCTCTCTGTCTCTCCCTCTCTCTTTCTCTCTCTGTCTCTGCCTCTCTCTCCTTCTCTCTCTCTCCGTTCCCTCGCTCTGTCTCCAACAGGTCCAATAGCAATAATGCTGCTTCCCATTTTCCTCTCCAGTGCCCATGGGATGCAGTCTAGTGGGTTTAAACTCTCCCTTGGCAGATGGAGCTCAAGCAGACGCACACACACATACACACACACACACGCGCGCACACGCACACGCACACACACACTCGCACACACGCACAGACACACACACACGCACAGACAAACACACACGCACAGACACACGCACAGACACACACACACGCTCAGACGCATGCACACACACGCACACACACGCACGCACACACACACGCACACGCACAGACACACACACTGCAGTGCATGCTGCAGAGGTATCACTCACTTCTCCAGTGCAGTGGTAAGAGTGAGAAGAACAGCTGATAACTCTGGAAAAATGTTTTTTTTGTCTTATATGTTCTACCTTTACAGACCTTCTGAGGTCTAAGACTTTACTTAGAACCATGATTACAGCATTCAGTTAGAACCTCTCAACTATTACCCAATGGCAACATAATCGCTCACTTTGAGCTAGTAAGCATGCTTTAGGTTCTTATAGTCATTAAGCATGTTCCAGGATCTTAAACCATTAAGTATTCTAGTAGGTTCTCAGAGGCAGTGCCTCAGTGAAGTCTGAGGAAGAGCTGCATGGCTCGTCACCATTAATAAACACTCTGAATGGGAGCGCATCGTCTTTGACTTTCTTGGATACTGAGTAGGTTCTCAGAGCCACTCATGTACCTGTGGGTTCTGTGTTTGACCTTCATGAGTTCTCTCAGCTGAGCCATGACCGGTTCCGGCCTGACCTGGCCCTGACGTGGCACAGGTGGTGAACGTGAGGTGAATGTGGTCCAGTTGTTCTAAGGGGAAGTGGACGAGACCAAACGCTCCCTTAATGCACCACCATGGATCCATTCGTCTTCAGACTGTGGTGTGGTGTGAATGACAGACAGACAGAGTGAGAGAGAAAGGTGAAGTGGATAGAATGAAGAAAGGTAGAAGGATCATGAAACGGACGGAGAGGGATTGTATAGAAAATAAGAAGGGATTGAAGAGAGAGAGAGGGAGAGAGAGAGAGTGACTGATATGGGTGGAGGAGAGGGGGAAAACAGACAGGGTGGCTGAAGTCGGATCAACAGTGAGGGAGAGAGAGAGGGGGACATGAAAGATTGAAGGAGAGAGGGAGACGGAGAGAGAGAGCAAAGGAGAAAGTCTCTGTAAGAGAGATTGAAGGAGAGAGGGGGATAAGGCAGAGAGAGAGAGAAAGAGAGAGGGGGATAAGGCAGAGAGAGAGAGAGAAAGAGAGAGGGAGTGTGTAAGAGTGATTGAAAAAGTAAAAGCGAGCTAGAGTGTTTGTAAGAGAGATTGAAGGAGGCAGAAGGAGAGAGAGAGTGTGTGTGTGTGTGGGGGGGGGGGGGGGGGGGGGGGGGCAAGGTTGCAGGTAATTGTGTCTGTCTGACGGTGAGTTATCGACCCGCCTGTTGCGAGCGGCGAGGTTTTAGGGGCCATTTTCCCACTGGACTGTGGAGGGAGAGCGGACTCATAAATCGGCGAAGCCAACGCCCGCCTCTCCCCGTCGCTCCGCGGGTGGGTTTGTCTGGGGGCAAAGGTCAGCCAGAGAGCCTGGGGCGTGTTTTTTTTTTTTCGGGCAAAGTTGATGAGTGAGGCAGTCTGAGGTGTGTGAGCGAGAGTCTTAGATGGACAGAGGCCACGGCGCCGACGCGGTTGGTCCTCTCTCTCTCTCACAGGTGATTTTTAACGTGATGTATTGGACTTTTATGGGTGTGTGTGTATTTATTTATGTATGTATAGTGTTTGTATAGTGTTTGTATGAGGTGCGTCTTGATTTCATGGGTTGAGAAATGATCCAATAAATGACGTTTGAAACCTCCCTCTCCTCTCTCTCTCTCTCTCTATCTATCTCTCTCTCTCTCTCTCTCTCTCTCTCTCTCTCTCTCTATCCCTCTCTCTCTCTCTATCCCTCTCTCTCTCTCTCTATCTCTCTCTCTCTCTCTCTCTTTCTCTATCCCTCTCTCTCTCTCTCCCTCTCTCTCTCTTTCTCTCTTTCTCTCTCTCTCTCTCTCTCTCTATGTCCCTCTCTCTCTCTCTCTCTCTCTCTCTCTCTCTCTCTCTTTGTCCCTCTCTCTCTCCACATTCACACACTGTCAGGTCACTAATGACTGCCATTCACCAGTGACTCAACTCTCTCTCTCACTCACTCACTCACTCACTCACATTCTGTACCATCTCTTCTCTCTCTCTTTCTTTCTCTCTCTAGCCCTTGTTTCTTCCTCCCCCTTTCTCCACCTGTCTGCTTCTATTCCCGACGAGTTCAACTTCATTTTTTATTTATACTGAGCCTCATTCCATTCCAGTTCTTTTCTGCCCTCCTTTTAAACACATTCTCTCTTCTCCTCTCTTCTCCTCTCCTCTTCTCCTCCTCTCCGCTCTCCTCTCCTCCTGCTCTCCTCCTCTCCTCTGCTCTCCTCTCTCCTCTCCTCTGCTCTCCTCCTGCTCCTCTCCTCCTCTCCTCTCTCCTCTCCTCTCCTCTCCTCTCCTCTGCTCTCCTCCTCTCGTCTCCTCTCCTCTTCTTCTCCTCTCCTCCTCCTCTCCTGTGTGCTATTCCATTTAAACACTGCACCCCACCAGACCTATCAGCACAACCACAAGATGCACCATGTTGGCAGAACAGTCCTCTGTGTGTGTGTGTGTGTGTGTGTGTGTGTGTGGTGTGTCTTGGTGGCTACAAAGTGATTGAGTAACAAGTGTCCACGTGAGGAGCTTGAGTGGTGAATGAGCCGGGCGGCGAACTGAAGTGGACACACAGATGAGGGATGGATTTGCTTTCTCGTGTGTTGTGGCAGGTGGCTTTGTGTCTGCCTGCCAGCTTGCAGCGCCCCCTCCGATTCATCTGTCTCTGTCTCTGTCCTTTTGGCTCTCTCTCTCTCTCTGTGTGTGCGTGTGTGTGAATGTCTGTCTGTCTGTCTGTCTCCCAAAGATCCCCCATCTCTACACTGTTCATCTTATCCTTTTTCATCTATCCTTTTTATCCTCTTTTTTCTCTCTTCCTCCCTTCCTCCCTCCCCCTGTTGCTCTAGCTCTCCATATCTATATTTCCCTCTCTCTCTTTCTCTCTCTCTCTCTCTCTCTCTCTCTCTCTCTCTCTCTCTCTCTCCTTCTCTTTCTCTTTCTCTTTAAGTGTTTTCAGTCTAATCTCTCTGGTCTTTGTATTTGGACAGGGCTGGTGTGCAGGCTTACCTGTAGCTCCTTTAGGATATGTGTGTGTGCGTGCTTGCATGCTTGTGTGCGTGCGTGTATGTGTGTTTGTGTGTGTGTGTGTGTGTGTGTGTGTGCGTGTTTGTGTGTGTGTCTGCGCGCACACACATGCACATGTTCAGGACGTGGTGTGTGTGTGCACACCTGCATGTTTGAGTCGTGTGTGTGTGTGATTCTGCTTGAACAGAGGAGGCTGGAGGCTATCTCCTGGAGTCTGCCAACAAAGTGCCTTTTCTCCACTCCTTATAGAAATCTGAAATGAAGATCAGTCGGCGGGTCGGAGCGGAGCGTCCAGAAGAGAAGCCCAGGCTGGTGATTTACAGCGGAATGTGTGCACACTCTTTATGGAGTGTGTGCAAAGGATTTATGACATATTCTGGCAAGATTTAGAGAACTCTCAGTTGGGGAGAAGGAAATAGCTCCTATAGTGTCATTCTTCTGGAGAAGGCTTCATCCGGGAGATGAAATATTAGACATTTCCACTGCCAGTTAAATATTAGTTCTGCACGGCAATAAAATGGTCTTTTTTGTTGCAGTATTTCCTTAATGCCAGCAGATCAGCACGGTGTTGGGTTTACCCTAGTGCACCTGCTGCAGGTTGCCGAGGTGTGTGTGTGTGTGGTGTGTGAACTTTGCTCTCTTAATGCCGTTTCCTTGGAAAGGATGTTATAAGTTTGCCCTCGTGACGTTTGTCTCAATCTGTTGAGGGATCCTCTCTGTTCCAGCCTGGTTGAACGGACTTGTTTACCTCCATATGCATAGAGGAGACAGAGGTGTGACAGCGTCGTTTTTGCTCTCTCTTTATTACCTGGCTCTTCAGTCTCTCCGTTTTCTCTCTTTGATCGTCCCTCCCTTTCCCCTTCCTTCTCTTTATTTTTCTTTCTATTTCTCTCTCTTTCTTTCTCTCTCTCTCTCTCTCTCTCCCTCTCTCCCTCTGTCTGACAGCTATATTGTTTTTCCTCACTCTGAGCAGCCCACTCACTGTACCCTCTGGACGTGTGTGTGTGTGTGTGTGTGTGTGTGTGTGTGTGTATGTGTGTGTATGTGTGTGTGTGTGCGCGCGCGCGCGCGCGTGCGTGCGTGTGTGTGTGTGTGTGTGTGCGCGCGCTGCTAGTATAGGCTCTGCCTATTAACCATCCTAAGGGTCCCATCCTAGCCCACCACTGAGCCTTGCTCCTTGCTGATGCCTCAATTTAATTCACTTTCTTCCTTTAGTGCCTCCAAACTGCTTTGTCACACTCTTATGTGCCACAGCATGGGTTGCTGCAAATATTTGCTTTGAAATCTCAAGTCCTCCCATCGACACAAAGTCTCTTCACTGTTCCTGCAACCTTGCAAGCACTGCACTTCTTCCTTCAAATGCTGCACATCTATTTGACTGTCACATGATGTTGCAATCAGAGGCATATATGTGTGCAGTGCAAGGAGACAACAAAAAGTGGAACATTAATTTTCTGTGAAGCGTCTGTCCTCTGCGTAGGTCCTGTACAAGATCTCATAGGGAGTTTGCGTTTTCAAAGAAAAACAAACTTTTAAAAGGAGTTATGACTCTCATAGCCTCTCCGGTACAAAACATAACTCCTCTGCATAGATAAACCAGAGATGCCTCTGCTCTCCCGAAACAAACCACCGAAACCAGACTTTATTGCCAGTGGTTGCCAGATCTCTCAGGTTGCCAGATTTCCCTTGGTTGCCCATTTCTTTTCCTCAGATACAAAAGCCTTATTAATTTAGCCGTGTTGCTTCTAAGATATGTTTGTTGGTGATATTAAAAGGATTTGTTTACGTAGTCAGGGAACAAGGGGAAGGGAAAATGATTTGTGGCATAGTTTAGTGTCTGGGTAGGCCTAGTAAAAACACCCTAGTCCTTAGAAGTTGTTTGTTCCACCTAGAAAACAAACCTACAAATAAAGAGTTATTGGTCTTAAGGCTTTTAAAGGTGCAACAAGCAATTTCACCACACAGTTAAAACTAAAGCAGCCTCTAGACTCTGGAAGAAAAGCAGTCAGGAACAGAAATATTTTCCAAGCTGTTTTAATGCTCTGAAACTCACACATTGAATAAGTATGTGAATAGTTAGAGAACTACTTGGATTTCTTGATTTGTCCATTTATTTAACAGAATGACAAAACTCATTAAGACCTCTGTCTCTCCTCCTCTTTCTCCTTGCCTTCTGTCCTGTGGTCACCTCTCCTCTCCTCCTCCTCTTCCTCCTCCTCTTTCTCCTTGCCTTCTATCCTGTGGACACCTCTCCTCTCATCCTCCTCTCCTCCTCTTCCGTCCTCCTCCACCTCCTCTCCTATGATATCCCTCCTCTCTCTTTCTCCTCTCTCTTCTTTTACCTATCCTCTCATGTAATCTCTCCATGTCTCTCCTCTTCTCATCCTCCTGTTCTCTCCTCCCCTCCCCCACTGTCCCCTCAGATCCCAGCGGGTGATGCCATCATCATGCCAGGAGAGGAGAGCCCCCCTGCATCCGCGCCCATCACCCTGGAGACCAGCACCCTAACACCCGTACCCATCACCCTGGAGACCAGCACCCTAACACCCGTACCCATCACCTGGGAGACCAGCAGCCTAACACCCGTACCCATCACCTGGGAGACCAGCACCCTAACACCCGTGCCCATCACCCGGGAGACCAGCAGCCCAGGGTCCAGAGACCTGGATGGGACACTGCCACCCTCCTCCTCCCCCCCTCCGCTCCACCCTGAAAGGCTGGACCTGTACCTGGAGCCCACCAGGGCACTGAGCCAGCCGGACAGCCCAAAGGAGTGGCCCTGGCCTGGGCCCCTGTGCCAGGATGGGTCCCTCTCTCTGGAGGGCCAGTGAGTTTCTCCCCTGTGTGCCCCTACTCTCCTGCATGCATGACATCATCTGTTATTTACCTGTTGAGTTTCCCGCCCGGTGATGTATTAAACTCTATGGACAGGGAGGGCCTCGCAGGTGTTTGTGTGGTTGGCAGTTCCTTAAGTGGCATTGATATGCACATATTTATAGAGCGCTGCCGGTGAGCTCCTGGAATTTCCTGGGTCAAAGTCTGTGGGGTGATATGCTCAGTGCAGAGGAAGTGCATGGACGTCATATTAATGCAAATTAGGGGTTATGGAATGGATGGAAACACAAAGCTCATGTATTCATGAGTGTTATCTTTCTTTCTCCCATGTCTGTGTTTGGATATTCTAATACATTATGTGTTTTAAGGGTGCAATAAAACAAGGATTTGTTTACTGCTTCAATAAATGAGTTGTAAACCCTTTCTCTTTCTTTCTCTCATACCCTCTCTCCCTCCCTCTCTCTCTCTCTCTCTCTCTCTCTCTCTCTCCCTGGTTAAGGCTGGAGCGGCGCTGGCTGCAGTGGTATGAGTTTATGACCGATCGTTCTCACCTGGAGGACTGGCTCCAAAGGGCCGAACAGACGGCCGCCGCCCCTAACACCTGTCACGTCCCACACGCTGTCGCCAAGGAGGAACTCAACAAGTTCCAGGTGCGCCAGCAGGAAGTTTGACCACAAGAGTTTTAGACCACAGCATTCATAACTCCAGTTAATACTGTGGATTTGAACCACATGCACCCACCAATTTGCCACAGCCTCTGATTCTTTACTGTGTATCCTTTTCTAAATCATCCGTGCTGTATCAGGAATCATGAACAGCCACACATGTGATGCCACCAGTAATGAATCCCATTTTGCCATAAGATCTGCATCTCAAGTATCCCCTGAAGCACCTGTTGGTGAAATACACCAATTCTTTGGAGTTTCTCCATCTCTCCCTTGTGTTGAGTCACATTTGCATGGAGTAAATGCTATATGTACATGTAACCTACGTTGTGTTGATCCTGCGCGATTCAGCCCTTGCACACACCCGGACTTGAACCCGCGAACAGCAGCACCTCGGATCGGGAATGGAGCGTGCTAACAATTGAGCTAAAAGCCCAGGCTACTAGCTCTCATGCCAGCAGCACTCGTGAGGCGTCGGGGAGTGAGGTTTACCAACGCTCCACGCGAACAGCTAAGCTAGCTGGCATCTGTTACATATAGAGCCTTTCAACTGCATAAACAAACATGTGGGTTCCTAAGGTATTTTTCGGTGGCACAGAAAACATTGAGCCAATGGTAACTTGAGGACAAACAAAAATTGGAAAAACAAGTTTTAGAGTCAATATTTTGTAGAGCATTTCACACAAGTCTGATTAATTGTCATTGTAAAGTATCTGTGTTGGTTCCCTACAGGAACAGATTGAAACGGTCTATAGAGCCTTAGCCCAAGCTTCATTTCATTTCAGATTTGGAAAACAGCTGCAGCATCCAACAGCAAAATCTCATTATCTTTTATATATGAATAAAAAATGAATTGGTCATGAAAATCTTCTGTAGATGTTGCCTTCCTGCAAGATAGACATAAATATTTCCTGAGGCCTGTTATTACTCCAAATGCAGTCACTTTATGGGACCTCCCTCCCCCTCCTGCTGGGGCTTTTAGTGGACGGTGGTCAGATGCCCCCCATGTGGCGGGTCTGACCTCCATGTGGCGGGACTGACCTCCATCAGCCCTGCCGGCCGCTGATGGGGCACTTTGGCTGCGTGTCAACTGGGTTCAGCGTGACTCACTGGCACTCTGCTGGACTGCGCTGCCCTACGCTACGCCGGGGCCTCCATGGCCAGCCAGCGCTGCCTCCTTCTGCATCATTACATCCTCTCTGTCGCCAGGCTGCTGGGCTCTCCCATCTTCCTCTACATCTCCTCCCCTCCTCCTCTTCTCTCTGTCCCCCCTCCTCTCCTCTCCCCTCCTCTCCTCTCCTTCTCTGTCTATTCTCCCCTCCTATCCTCCCCCCTTCCCTCCTCCCCCCTCCCCCCCTCTCCTTCTCTCTGTCCCCCCTCCTCTCCTCCCCCCTCCTCTCCTCTCCTCTCTGTCTCTTCTTCTCTTCTCTCCCCTCCTCTTCTCTCTGTCCCCCCTTCTCTCCTCTCCTCTCCTCTCTGTCTATTCTTCTCTCCTCTCCCTCTTCTCTCCATCCCCTCTCTCCGCTCTCTCCCTCTCCTCCCCCAATTCTCTGCTCTGCACTCCTCTATCCATTCCTCCCTGTCCGTCATCCTCTCTCAGTCTAACCAACTCTCTCTATCCTTCCCTCCCTCCTCCATTCCTTTGTCCCTGTTCCCTTCTTCTCCGGCCATCCCTCTGGTCTGCACTTCTCTCCTGCTCTCCTTTCTTTCCTGTCGTCTCTTCCTCCCTCTCTCCTCCCCTCCTTTTTTTTAAACGTTACCATGTTTATGGCTGTCATGGCACATGCATATTCACCAGGACCTCTTCATTCATCTCTTACCTTTGGTCAGCAGCATGGACTACTCACTGTGTTCTCTCCCTTTATCCACTCTGTCTTTTCTTTCTCTGTTGTTTTCCTCTCCTCTGCTCGGTCTGTCTGGTTGATTTGTTTTCTTTTGTTTTTTCTTTTGTTTTTCTTTTTTTTGTGGTAATTTCTTTGCATATTTTCTGGGTGTGAGTTTGGGGAGGACTGGGTGGGGGGGGGAGGTTTTATTATGGGTTGGTTTTAATGTTACCTGGTTTCCTTTTGTGACTGTTTGACTGAAGGAACCTTAAAAGTCAAAGTCTCCTCTGCTCGGCATGTCCTGCAGCCTGTCCTGCCAGCGCCTCTGCTCTGCTGCATCTCCGCGGGTATGATCGTGTTGGCTGGGCTGCGGTCACACGGGGTCATTTTCCTGGAACTCTGATGAGATGCACTGATAAACGATCTGCATTTACTCTACTTTGGTCACGTTGGATAGAACCTGGCCAAATACAATGAGCCCACTTTTCCTCCACTAACCGTCTGGATAACGTCGTTTCTATCAGACTGCAGCGGGACTCCTACTGGAGAAAAAGGCTTGTCTGTCTATAGAGGGGAGCTATTACACGCTCTATTTAGTTGTCCTTTCTTATGTACAGTCCCTTATGGTTGAAACATTCAAGAGAGAGCCATGTTGTGAGGGCGCAAAGAACTGAAAAAGTTCCTCAAATATGCTTTGTTGTATGTGTTGATGATGGGCAAACAAGTTCTAATAGGGGATTTTCAAAGACGGTTTGCTCAGTAAATATATAATTGGAACTGTTCTCAAAGAACTTGTTTTCTTTTCTTAGAGTGACCCTGTTTGCCAGTGCCTTAATCCTGTGATGTTCTGCTATATTATTGGATAGGATAGGAAAGCATTGGTGTGTCAGATCTAACTCTCTCTCCTCCCCTCTCTCTTTTCTTCTCCTCTCCTCATTACATTTCTTTACCTCTATCTGTCTCTCCTCTCTTCACCTCTTTATTCTGTTCTATTCTTCTCCTCTCTTCTGTCTGTCTTCCCCTCATGTTCCTTCCCTCTATCTTCCCCTCCTCAATTTCACTCCTCTGGTTCCCCCTCTCCCTCCTTCCTCCTCTCATTTTCTCATCTCTCACTCTTCCTCCCTCATCCTCTCTGTCATCCCTCTCTCCTCTACCTCCCCTCATCCTCTTGTCTGCATCTCTCCTCCTCCTCCCCCCCCCCCCCCCCTCCAGGCCCTGCAGGCTGAGTGTCAGACTCGCGTGGCCCAGCTGGACTCTCTGACCCTGCGGAGTCGCTCCCTGCTGCGCCTCTTTGACGGAGCCATGCGGGCACGGCTGGTTGCCATGACGAAGGACTGCAGCCAGCGCTGGGACCGCCTCACCGAGGCTGTCGAGTGCATTTGCCGACGGCTACGGGTACCACAGTAGCATCAGACAATCCTCCTCTCCACCTCTGTCTGCACATGTTACATGGCCTCTTTCATCCCTTCCTTCATTCATTCTTTCGTTTCTTTCTTTCATTTCTATAAATTATTTCATTCACTCCGAGGTTCCAACGGTGTCTGTCCTCTCCTGTCGTCTGTCCACTGCCATCATCCTCTCTGGCTCACAGATGGCAATCTGATTATGAATAACATGCAGTATGTTATATTCTCTCATCACGTGTGAGTGTGTGTGGGTGCGTGTGTGCGCATAATTCTGTGTATTTTAGTGTTTTCTGTGTGTTTGTGTATGTATGTGTGTGTACGGGATATATGTTTGTGTGTGTGTGTAAACTGTACATGAGTTTATGTGTGTACTTGCGTGTTTGCTTGGATACTGTGGACTTGTGTTTGTGTGTGTGTGTGTGTTTGCATGTTTTCTTCGAAACACTGTGTGTGTGTCTTTAAATCCATGTGTGTGTCCATCTGTGCTGTGCTCCTCTGCTGTCCAGCACTGCGTGTCCCAGAGGGAGGCGTTTGACCGCCAGCGGGAGGACATGGGCGTTTGGCTGGCGGACATGGACCTGCAGCTGACCGAGGTCGAGCACTGCTCCACCAACACTACCCTCACCAAGATGCACCAGCTCCAGGTATGCGCCACACCATGCCCGCCTTGTGCCCATCTAGTGCCTGTCTAGTGCCTGCCGGGCCTGCCTAGTGCCCGTCTAGTGCCTGCCTGGCCCGCCTACTGCCCGCCTACTGCCCGTCTAGTGCCTGCCTGGCCCGCCTAGTGCCCGTCTAGTGCCTGCCTGGCCCGCCTAGTGCCCGCCTAGTGTCCGCCTAGTGCCTGCCTGGCCCGCCTACTGCCCGCCTAGTGCCCGCCTGGCCCGCCTACTGCCCGCCTAGTGCCCGCCTGGCCTGCCTAGTGCCCATCTAGTGCCTGCCTAGTGCCCGTCCAGCGCCTAATCTGGCCTGTCTAGTGCCCGTCCAGCACCTGTCTGGCCTGTCTAGTGCCCGTCCAGCACCTGTCTGGCCTGCCTAGTGCCAGCTTAGTGCCCGCCTAGTGCCATCTTAGTGCCCGCCTAGTGCCAGCTTAGTGCCCGCCTAGTGCCCGTATAGTGCCATCGTGGATTTCAGCGCACCGGTTTGTCCACTGATGGTCTCACTGGGTTAGTCTACAACTACAGCAACAACAACTTGCATTTGTACAGCGAAAGGCACCTGGCGTTTTACAGTGAAGAAGGAACCTCACTAACCACCAGCAATGTGTAGCACCCACCTGGGTGACGCACAGCAGCCAGTATGCACCAGAACGCTCACCACACACCAGCTTGAGGTGGAGAGTACAGCAGCCAGTATGCACCAGAACGCTCACCACACACCAGCTTGAGGTGGAGAGTACAGCAGCCAGTATGCACCAGAACGCTCACCACACACCAGCTTGAGGTGGAGAGTACAGCAGCCAGTATGCACCAGAACGCTCACCACACACCAGCTTGAGGTGGAGAGTACAGCAGCCAGTATGCACCAGAACGCTCACCACACACCAGCTTGAGGTGGAGAGTACAGCAGCCAGTATGCACCAGAACGCTCACCACACACCAGCTTGAGGTGGAGAGTCAGGGAACAGGGCCAGTCTGTTTGGTGCCAATTACGGATCTCTGTATCCCCGTCTGTCCACTGCCTGGCTGGGCTTGTCTGACCAGTGGCAGTTTTGCTGTGCTAGTGCTAGTCTCGTGGTGCTGATGACGGAGGGTGGCACTAAGGATGCTCCAGCTCCAGGTACCCGCTGCACTGGCACAGTCTCTGCCTGGTGTCACCATTGCCCGCTGGCAATCTCTCTGTGCTACAGTGTGCCGCACCAGCCTCTCAGGGCAGTTAATGGACAGAGTGAGAGTGGCAATAAGCACACCAAGATCTACCAGCTGCACTAGCTACACTAGCTGGACAGTCTCTCAGGGTGCTAATGGTTGTTACCCCAGTCTCTCAGGGTGCTAATGGTTGTTACCCCAGTCTCTTAGGGTGCTAATGGTTGTTACCCCAGTCTCTCAGGGTGGTTGGTGGATATAGTGAGAGTGACGCTTGGCAAACTGGCACAGACACCAAGCTGCACCAGCTCCTTATCCAGACATATGGGCAGGGGCATTATGGAGTTCGCTATGCCAGTCTGCCTCACTGCCAGTCTGCCCACTGCCAGTCTCAGTGTGCTGCTCTTTGCAGCTACAGTGCCAGTCTTTAAGTGCCAGGATGTGTAATGCCACTCTGACTATGTCCACAAACAACATTGTCATCAACATGCACCAACTGCTGATACACGCAAATATCCAGGGACATTACGGAGTTCCCTATGCCAGTCTGTCTCAAGCCCGTCTTGCTGCCAGTCTTGCTGCCAGTCTTGCTGCCAGTCTAATCTTTGCAGCCCCAGTGCCAGTCTTTAAAGGAACACGCCAAGATGTTGGGAAATTATGTTATTCATCATCTCCTCCAGAGTTAGATAAGATACAAGTGCATCAACTCCGTATGAAGCACCCGCCGTTAGCATAGCTTAGCAAACTACTAGCCTATCTCCCAAAAGTGATAAAAGAACTCAAACACTGTTCTATTTAGCCTACATTAAGCCCAGGTTGCTTAATGAGAATGTCCACAAACAACATTGTGAGCTCCAGGTACCAGTCGCACTGTGCCAGTCTGACTAGTGCCATTATGGATCTCACTGTGCCAGTCTGACCACAGATGGCCTCACTGTGCTGGTCTGCCTGTGTCATCATTCTTTTGTCTATATGTGTTTGTGTATGTGTCAATGTGTCTGTGTCTGTGTGTGTGTGTGTGTGTAGAGCTTCCAGGAGGCTGTGGCGGAGAACGCATCGCGCCTAAGTGGACTCCTAGAGTTGGGCGAGGCTCTGATCCAGCGCAGCGAGCCGTGCGACGCCCAGACCATCGAGAGTCAGCTGCAGGAGCTGCTCCTCTACTGCGCACACGTGTTTGAGGGAGTGGGCCGTCTACACACACGCCTGCTCAGTATGAGACTGGTGAGACTACACACACACACACACACACACACACACACACACACACACACACACACACACACACACACACATATATATATATATATATATATATATATATATATATATATATATATATATATATATACATATACATACATACATACATACATACATACATACATACATACATACATACATACATACATACATACATACAGTACACACATCATTATTTGTAGTAATGCACACATTAATGTAACACACACACACATTGGTTGGACTGTCAAACACACTGGTGCACTAAGCACACTTATGTACAGGCCAGTCTACACACAAGTGTATCAGAGCATGGATACAGTACACCCACTGAGGTCAGGCATTTCATCACATGCTCATCTCTCTCTCTCTCTCTCTCTCTCTCTCTCTCTCTCTCTCTCTCTCTCTCTCTCTCTCTCTCTCTCTCTCTCTCTCTCTCTCTCTCTCTCTCTCTCTCCCTGTCGCCACTCTATCTATCTATTGCCCTCTCTCTCTCTCTTTCTCTTTCTCTCTCTGTCGTGCACACACTCACACATATTAAATAGGAAGGTTAGGTCTGGCATCTTGTACCCACCAGATTGATGCTACTCACCTGTATTGCCAGCGTCAGGGATCACATGTGTTCAGTCTGTTTCCGCACACCGTTTGAACTCAAGACTGCAGACAGTCACACACACTCACTCCTTCTCTCTCTCTCTCACACACACACACATACACACACACACACGTCTGTCGTGTGACCTGAGTCAGGTAGAGAAGGTTAATAGCTTGTGTTGTTGACTCATCCCCTGAGTGTTCTAGCCTTTCTTCCTGTCTTTGAGGCTGTTGGTAGTTTGTTTGTTTTAAGGATTAATCTAAGCTGTGTGTGAGCGAGAGAGAGAGAGAGAGAGAAAGACAGACAGAGAGAGAGAAAGACAGAGAGCGAGAGAGAGAGAGAGAGAGAGAGGTCAGGTGTTTCTGAGGCTAAGCTTTGTGTGTATGTTTGTGTATAGGTCTCCGATGTATGTTAATCCAGTGTGTGGGTGTGTTTGTGTGGATGTGTGTCCTAGGTGTACATGAACCTGAGCTGTGTGTGTGTGTGTGTGGGTGTGGGTCTGTGTCTGAGAGAGATCTATGTGTGAATGTGTTGTGGAAATTTGTGAACCAAAGCTCTGTTTGTGTGTAAGGGAGGGATTCTGATGTTTTGGCATCTAAACTAGGTCTGCCTGTTTTTGGTGTTTTTCATTCTGTGCTGTGTGTGTGTGTGTGTGTGTGTGTGTGTGTGTGTGTGTGTGTGTGTGTGTCTGCGTGTCTGCGTGTGTGGGTGCATGTGGGTGTGGGGTGGGGAAGTGTCTCAGGTGTTTCAAATTCTGTGTACGTGTAGAACTCAGATGTTTGTGACGCAGATGTTTGTGGTGTGTGTGTGTTTGCGCGCGTGCGTGCGTGCGTGTGTGTGTGTGTATCAGGTGTTTGAGGAGGACTGGGCTTTGGCTTCACATGTGGACTCCGGGTGCCCGTCAGAAACGCCCCCTGATGACGAGGAGCCCTGTGATTGGACGAGCCCCTCCAAGCCCAAGGCCGGCCCTGTCCACTCCTCTCCGGACCACCTCCTGCTGGAGTGGGACCCTTCAGTGGACATTGGCGGCTCCGTATCCCACGACGACGCAGACTCCTGCTACTTCAGCACCATCACAGGTGAGAATACCTGGGTCCCACCCGGCAAACACGAGTGTCACTGCTACTTCCTAGACATACATACAGTGTACGTATTCATGTGTATATGCATACGCTTAGATCATACATACAGTGTACAAATACATGTGTATATGCATACGCTTAGATCATACATACAGTGTACAAATACATGTGTATATGCATACGCTTAGATCATACATACACTACATACAGATATACATACATACACACACACACAGACACAGACAGACAGACAGACTGTGTACAGAGTGTATGATCTGTATGATGGTGTGTGCGTCTGGGTGGTGTGGGGTATGATGCTGTAGCATGCTACCTGTCCTATCCTGTCCTGTGTCGTCCGTCAGGCGGGACTCTGGTGGAGGAACTTCTGGACCGAATCACCGCTGGCAGGAGGAAATCTCGCCTGAGCTCCAACGATCCTTGCCAGCATGCAGCACCCAAGGTCTCACTCACACACACACACACACACACAAAGTTCACACAGAAAAATGTTCTAATTGTCTAGCATGTAAAGGAATTACATACAAACAACAGAATGACATACAAGTATACATCTAATATCTCTGCAGTGGTCATACATTTATATTCAGCTACATCCTCAATTGGTTTGATTCTTAGTCACGCATGGATTGCACAGTCCATTGTACTTTATAGTGCTTGAAAGAGGCATTTTTATATTCTAATGTTAAAGAACGCTCTGTAGTAATACGATCACACTCTCAAGCAGACGTGTCTAATCTCCATGTAACAATGCCTTAGTGAGTTGTGTTGGGTCAAGAGACCACTCCTAACAGGAGGGGACAGAAGAGACTCGCGGACAGATCTTTAGTGTGCTTCTGTACTGCATCTGTAGGGTAAGCTGTGCTGGGACCTGTCAGAGGGATGCAGTGATAATGTATATTGACATAAAATATGTGCATACATTATCTGGCCAGCAACAAATGGGCAATTGAAATGCTAAAAATACTTCATGCTTGAGATTCTCATTTTCAAAATTGAACCTCATACATAAAAGCCTCTTTTGTGTGTGTGTGTGTGCGCGTGTGTGTGTGCGCGTGTGTGTGTACGTGTGTGTGTGTACGTGTGTGTACGTGTGCACGTACGCTCACCTTTGAGAGGGTTTGTGTGTGTGTTAGACAGAGTATATATGTGTGTGAGAAAGGGGAGAGAAAATGTGTGTGGCTGTGTGTGTTCTTTAATACATGGGAGAATGCACTCCCTTCCACACACATAGCCACACACTCACACACACATATGCATAACTGAACTGTACAAGCCTCTGACTTCCGTGGCTTTGGCTCAAAGCAGTGCATTTGGTGCAGCCTCTCCATAGCAACGCATTTGGTGCAGCCTCTCCATAGCATGGGCGTAGATTTAGGGTGGGACGCTAAGGACTAGTCCTAATCAAAAAAATTTAAGATGACAAAATTGTCCCCACCAATATTTTAGCGAACTTATTTGTACTGCTGATCATTCCGACAGCCAGCACTACAATACAAGAAACGTCAGGGTTATCTGACACGCAGGCTACATGCATGGAGAATGCCAATGCACAGGCTACTTTGCAGTGGCAGTCAAGCGAGCAGGTGTGTCAACCACAACGGTAAATTACCAGGGCTGTCTGCCAATACATACCCCATAAAAGGCCAAAGTAAAACATTTTGATATTGAATTTGACTGACAGAGCTTTCAATTCGGCAGCCGTGGCCTAGGCTACTGGTTAGCGCTTCGGAGTTGGAACCGGAGGGTTGCCGATTCGAACCCCGACCCCTCATTGCTACCCAAGCGCTGCTATTGTTGCAGGCAGCTCACTGCGCCGGGATTAGTGTGTGCTTCACCTCACTGTGTGCTGAGTGTTTCACTAATTCACGGATTGGGATAAATGCAGAGATTAAAATATACTTATACTTACAATTAACCACATTATAATCAATAGGCCAAAATCATAATTGTGTATCTGTGCCGAATTTCGTAATTCAAGTCCAGTGTAGAACTGAATAAGAAAATCATAAGGATGTATATCTTGAACTTCCAGTATGTGAGAAACTTGACTTGCCTTAATATCTCCAACCTCAAGTATGCAGCTAATAAGGAAATATAATTGTTATTTAATTAAACAAGGTGAACTTCTCCCCACTGTGCAATGCAGAAAAGGATCAAATAAAAATTACAAAATACTATTTTGTATTTGAAATACATATTACATGTTTCAGAAATCTTGACATGTCTAAGTTTTGGGTTGCAATATACAGGTAGTGGGCTCTCTGTTAATTTTAATGAGTAGGCCTAAGCCTAAAGTTACAGCATTTCTATCACAATTGACCAGACTTTGACCTTTGGTCTGCTTTTAACAACATTCTGGCTATGATTTGTTCCTTGTATTACATCATGAGCCATCACTGTGCCTATTGCATTCTACTGTTGTTAGCCTTAAGCCTAGCTCAGTCAATATGTTATACCACATCACCCTCCATTAGAAGTGCAATGAGCTGCATTGAGCATAATAAACTGCATTTAGAATTCCAAATTCATATTTCTAGATATTTTGGTGAAAGTAACTCAAAAGTAATACAATAGTAGTGTAATGCCTTACAATTCAGATACATATTATAATGTAACAAATTATTTTGAAATGACAGTAATGAGTAATACATAATACGATTTTGAAGTAACTTGCCCAACACTGATGACAACCATCACTTTCTCAAATCGCAAAAATATCGAAATTGAGATTCTTCACTTAGTATTGGTATTGAAACACTAATGTTGGTATTGTGACAACAGGAGTTGGGGATGTGTCCCCACCAAAGCTGAGACCAAACCGACGCCCTTGCTCCATAGCAACACATTTGGTGCAGCCTCTCCATAGCAACGCATTTGGTGTAGCCTCTCCATAGCAAAGCATAATGAAGACTCCCTCCACCTCATGGCATCCCCCTGCCCTGAAAAAGGAATGCCATGAGTGGACCCCAGTGTCCAGGTGTGGTGATGTGGAGACCAGGGTCCAGGTGTGGTGGAGACCAGTGTCCAGGTGTGGTGATGCGGAGACCAGGGTCCAGGTGTGGTGGAGACCAGTGTCCAGGTGTGGTGATGCGGAGACCAGGGTCCAGGTGTGGTGATGCGGAGACCAGGGTCTAGGTGTGGTGGTGCTTGAGATTTTATTTCCAGAACCCTGATCTGGGGTCAATTTGAGTCCCATGCCGTGAGTTGATCAGGAAGTGAGTGGTATAGAAGGGAAGCATCAGAGGACAAACAGAGCAGAAGCAATAGGGAACATTCGCAGAAGAGGAGCACTTAATGAAAGGTGCAGTATTGTGTTGAAGAGAAGCGCTTAATGAAAGGTGCAGTAGTGTTGTGTATAGTGTGTTGTGTGTGTGTGTGTAGTGCGTGTGTGTAGTGTCAACACTGCTGCTGCTGCCGCATCCTGTTGAAGTACCAGTACTAATGCGCACACACACCCTAACTCCCACACACACCTACCTCCATACATACACACAGACATCCACACAGAGCCACAGAACACAACTAAAAAAGCCATTGACCGGCTCATCCTGTCTCTCCAAAAGAGTGTGTACGTGTGTGTGTGTGCGTGTGGGTATGCCTACGTATGCATGTTTGGACAGGATGAGTTGGATTTGTATACCCTCTTCCTACCAGAAAGAGCACTCTGCATTCTACGCGATGAATGACTTACGAGTTCTGCTTTTCACAGGAGACTTATCAGACTGACTCGAGCTACTTCCTCCTCACACAGGTGTGTGCGAGCAGAGGTGAGGGCACCGTGCCAGTCCCACGAGCACCTGCGATTACTCCCTCAGGTGAGTCACCCCACCCCATAACCCACAGGTAACCCATACCTCCATTCAGGGAGGAAGGGTGGATCACCACACCCATTCATTTCAATGGAAGTTGCCCAGCTAGCAAATTCAGCCCAGCAAATATGGAAATGAGTGCTTACCTGTTTCACTCGTTTACTTTAGCGGTGCTCACGTCGAGGAGCCAATCACCTGAACTCCTGCAGGAGCACAGGAACCAATCACCTGAACTCCTGCAGGAGCACAGGAACCAATCACCTGAACTCCTGCAGGAGCACAGGAACCAATAACCACATGGTCTGGTCACGCATGTGCATGACTGTAGCCAGTCCTTCGATTGAATAGTCATTCGGCATTGTGAAATAATCATAGCAATCCCACCCAGTGTTCTATTTATTTGCAAATGTACATACTGTATTTATTCTTATACATAGCCATATTCTACTGCCCTTCATTCTATTCTTACTGTTCTGTTTTTATTCTTTTAATGTTTTTATGTTTTTTATTTTTTATTCTTATATGTTAAACGAGTGTTGTACTTTGAGAGCAAATATTCAAACAAGGAGTCAAATTCCTTGTTTGTTTACGCAAACCTGGTTAATAAAGCTGATTCTGATTCCGATTCTGATTCTGATTCTGTGTGTGATTGCTCTCCTAGGCCTTAGTGACTGCAGCAGTGGCAGTGATGGTGGTAGTGATGGTGGCAGCATCCACGAGCGACATGCCCTACGCCACACCTCCACCCCCGCCCCCGCTGGACCCGGGCGCGCTCCAGAGCCGGTGACCTATGACCCGGAGCGCATCAGCGCGTGGCTGGGTCAGGCGGGGTGCCACGTTGCCAAGGCACCCGAGAGAGGGCCCTTCTCCAAGTCTGTCCAAACGGAGGACATTTTGGAGGTATGCATCATTACTCTGTGTGTGTGTGTGTGTGTGTGTGTGCGCGTGCGCATGCCTCTACCTCCCCAGCTGTTTTAATCTGCCTGGTAATGTCTGTTCTTTCTTCATTACGCAGTGCAGTGCGTCAGCTGTGTGTTTGATTGGCTCATTTTGCTGTAATGACTCTCTGGATTACACTTTGATCTGATGAGCGAGACGCTTACCGTTACACAGTGGATCATGAAAAAGGAATGAAAGGATCTCAATCCAACATGATTTCTCCCTCAGATTAAGCACAGGTCATTTTGATGGCACTTCCTGTGTCTGGACAGCATGTCTGGTAGTGTGTGATGTCATGCTGCTGGATTTCCAGGACAAGGCTTTAATCTGCACCCCGGCCTTAACAGCTTGTTTTCGGCATGAATTCTCATCTCAAAACACCATTTTGGCCACAGCCCAGTGCCAAATCCTTGGCTGCCAGGACAACCAGATCAATAGAAAATTGACAAGGGCTTGACGTGTCAGATTGTCTTATGATATTTTAACATGCTTGACCTTAAGCTGACCTTGTCCTTTATCTGTGCTCCATTAGCCACAAGGCAACGAGACAATTCAACAGACATCAATCAGCTGCATGCAATTAAAGCCTCACTAAATAGCTCAGACAATGTAATGAAATGTCTTTCCGTGTTACAGTAGTTACAGCGTAGTAATAGTTTCTGTTTTGAAAAGCCAAGAGGAGCTCTAGTCGTTTTGGCTAACCATTGTAGCGGATGCCTACGTGGTCAGTAATGCATCTCTGGGATGCCACATGCATCACCATGCCTCCACAGAATGCAGGCTTTGTGTGGGCACTAGTGGCCGTTCGTTACACACGAAAAATTGGTCAAATCACATTACAGCCAATGGCACGGTGGTTCGTGCAGAGTCACAGGAATATCGCATTCCAGACAGAAGGTCCTGTCGTATTTGTCCGGCCATACTCAAAAACAAAGTGAAGGAGGTTGTTTGGTTTTTTGTTTGTTTGTTTGTTTGTTTTTGCCTGGACTCACTGGACTCTGGGTGTTGAGTGTAGCACATTAGCTGTGAGCAGCTGTCAAATCAGCGGTTATAAAGACGTGATTTTATATTATTAAAGCGGTGACGTTTTTATTTTTTTCAGACAGCCACTTTTTCCTGTTCACTGGCTCTAATTAAGCTCCCTCACAAGAGTCACTCTGCCTGCGATTAAAAGAGAGAAAAAAGATGAGGTAGAAAATGGATTTAGAGTGAAGGAGTGGAGAGAGAGAGTGAAGGAGTGAAGAGGGAGGAGAGGGAGAGAAAGATGGAAGAAGGAAAAAAAGACTGAATAAGAGGGGAAATTAGGAAGAGAGGAAGTGAGAGTGAGTGAAAGAGAGGGATGAGGAGGGGAAAGAAGAAGTGATAAAGAGCTTATTGGGAGAGGGGGAGAAAAGAGAGGTTGAATAGAGACATTTAAAACAAGAAGAAGAAGAAGACAGGAGAGAGGACAGAGGTTTGGAAAGAGGAAAAGGAATGCAGAGAGACTGATGTGGAGAAGGGTGACGTGAACGCAGGAGAGAAATAATGGGAGAGAGAGGTCTAGAAAGACAAGAGATACGTACAGAAGAGGAGGAGGCGCATAGACAGAGAGAGAGAAAAGAGGAGGCGCAGAGAGGGAGAGAGAGAGAGAGAGAGAGAGAGAGACGATCCCAGGAAAGAGAATAGCTGCTCAACTGATGAGGGGCCTGATTGCTTTGGCGAAGCCTAGAAAACCTCAGTGCGAACGGGGGGAAAGCAGGCCATTTCCATTTCAAAGAGCCTCTCGCATGTCGCCGTGCCTCGCAGCTAATTGGCAGCTTTACAGGGAGCGCGAAGAGTACAGAGAGAGAGAGAGAGAGGGAGAGAGAGAGAGAGAGAGAGGGGGAGAGAGGGAGAGGGAGAGGGAGAGGGGGAGGGAGGGAGAGTGGAAAGAGAGAGAGATAGCAAAGAGAGAAGGAGAGAGAGCAGAGGGTGAGAGAGAGGGAGAGTGAGGGTGCTAACTGGCTCTTTAATGGTTTCCATAATTGTGGGCAAGAACATAAAAAGGATTGTGTGTGTGTGTTTGTTTGGGTGTGTGGGCTGGGGAGGTAGTAGAGTGGGAGGGAGAAAGAGGGAAGACAGAGAGAGAGAGAGTGATGGAGAGGAAAAAAGAAAAATGATAAAATAAAATGAATTGTCAATGATTGACAAGCAGGGGAGACAGAGGCCTAATCACCACTTGGTGTGAGACAGAGGGTAAAAGTGTGTGTGTGTGTGTGTGTGTGTGTGTGTGTGTGTGTGTGTGTACGTGCGTGCGTGCATGCATGCATGCATGCACAGCAAAACCTCATTAGTTAATGGAGGACTTGACTTTACAGTTATTCTGTAACACATAGACATACTGTCACATGCAGTGAAGTCTTTCCTGAACCTGTGTGTGTGTGTGTGTGTGTCCGCACGACTGTCCCCCGCGCCAGGACCAGGCATGTGCCGCCCTCCACACCCCCATCCAGCCAGCCATGTCACGTGACTTCTTGCTCCACTCTGATTGGACGAGCCCCTCACATCCCTCCCAGTCACAGGTAGTGTCCTCTGTTGGTCTCCAGATGCACACACACACACACACACCCACTGAGACGGGCTGAATTCTCTCAATGTCACTAGCCCTGGCTGACTGTCTCTGCACTGAAGACTCCTTTACAGATTTATAGCTTTTTTACTTCTCAGAGGCACATGTTGGTGATGGTTGAGCTAATCTCTAGACGGAGGTTAAACCTTTAGGTGAGATTTGCATAATGTTATGTGAAGGTTATGTGAAGGTTATGTGATGGTTCCATGTAAAACACACAGAGGGCCTTGTGCAGCAGGTTGGTCTGTATTATTACAAATACATTTGGCTGTGAGACAGGCTGATGTGATCATGACATCATGACTATTCCGATCCCTAAGAATGGGTTGGTGGCCCTGGACAAAGGCAGGAGAAAAGATTCGAGGAGTCACATTCCTGTTAAACAAAGTGTGTGTGTGATCAAAAGTGTGACCATGTCACAGTTAATATTCCAAACAGGTCATAGAATTCCTCTAATGGAATGACCTCCTTGATCCTGATCAATCCAGCTTTAAATGTGGCCACTCCAGTGAAACGGCTCTGCTCGGTCCTTGGTACTCATCTTGTTTGACTTATCAGCTGCTTTTAATATGGTCAACAACAACATCCTACTATTCATACTGTAATCAGTTGGCTAAAATCCTATCTTATGGACAGGAGTTTCTTTGTTACAACTGGAAACTGTTCCTCAACTCCAACATCTTTGACCTGTGGAGTTCCCCAGGCCTCAATTTTGGGTCCACTGCTATTCATCCTTTACATGCTCCCACTTGATCAACTCCTAAAGAACAACTCAATCTCCTACCATAGTTACGACAGTAGACGGTAGACACACACATTTATCTACCTCTAATGCCTAACGACTATAGCCCCATTAAAACTCTGTCACTGCATTGAGGAAACAAATAGATGTCACAGAACTTTCTCCAGCTCAACAAAAATAAAACTGAGGTTGTAGTTTTTGGAAAGGAGTAATGATGTAAAAATTCTGCCTTGCTTGAAAGGAAGGGCTTCATAGTAAAGGATGTGGTAAGAAACGTTGGTGTCCTTATAGATAATGATCTAAATTTTAAGTATAAGTATATATACTCTTTTGATCCTGTGAGGGAAATTTGGTCTCTGCATTTATCCTAATCTGTGAATTAGTGAAACAGACACAGCACACAGTGTACACACAGTGAGGTGAAGCACACACTAATCCCAGCACAGTGAGCTGCCTGCATCAACAGCAGCGCTCTGGGAGCAGTGAGGGGTTAGGTGCCTTGCTCAAGGGCACTTCAGCCGTGCCTACTGGTCGGGGTTCGAACCGGCAACCCTCCGGTTACAGGTCCGAAGTGCTAACCAGTAGGCCACAAGAAGAACAGATCATATCCTCCAGTCCTTACACTGGCTCCCAATTAGATATAGAATTGATTTTAAAGCACTTTTGCACTTTTCACTGAAGGGGATGGGCCCAAACTACTTATCGGAACGTCACATATTACCAACCGCCACGTATGTCCAACCTCTTACGTGTATGTGTCACTTAATATTCATTTCTATACAAACCAAGACGGCAGATTCCTAAAGAAACGCAAGCACCCACATCATAAATTTATCTTAATTAGCTATGTACCAAAAATTACATTTTACCGTGACTCGAAGAGCTGTAAACAGTGTTGTAAGGCTGCGTGTACAAATCCACTTGGAGCTCCAGTGGAATTTTGAATTGCGACGAGAATTCTCGGGCTAACCGTTGATGTGCCATGAGAAAGGTTGGGAATAAGTACCCACCAGCCCGGCACTAAAATCAGAGCGTGGTAAACAAAATCAGGCAGTAAAATCCCCGAAAAAAAACCTAGATTTTGTTCAAATCTACACACCTATGGCTACTGAAAAATGGAAGGTTCATTTAGCAAATGTTATTTTAAAGTATTAAAAAACATTGTTGTTTTAAGAATTTTCAAATTAAATGGTTGTATTCTCAACCAAGACCCCTTAGATCACAGCATAAACAACTGCTACTGAAACCTACTGTCAGAAAAAACAGGGTGAAGCAGCTTTTAACCACTATGGCGTCCATCTCTGGAACCAGCTTCCAGAGAACATAAAAAACCATCACCATTTTTAAAACTGGGCTAAAGACCAAACTTTTCTCAGATGCCTTCTGCAGTTAATGAACACACTGTTATATATACATTTAACTTTTTCTACTTTTGCTAAAATTGTATGTAGTTCCATATTTTTATTTTTCATTTTTTATCATTGTTTTTGTGTGAAGCATATTGCATTGCTACCGTGTATGAATGCGCTATACAAATACATTTGCCTTGCCTTACCTTTTACTGTCAGACATTCCTGCCTGACAACCCCACAATCTTGGATTGTCTCTCTGAAGTATCCACAAGGATGAAGGGCTAAACCTAACTCATACCCAACCAAACCTCTCTAAGACCAAACTGCTGGTCTTCCCAGCTAAACAATATACACCACAACATCAACATGTATTTCTTAACACTTTCTTCTACCAAACTTGCAAGAAACCTGGGTGTCATGATTGATGACCTGCTGACCTTCTCTGACCTTGTTGCCTCTGTTGCTCTGTCGTGCTGCAATATTTAAAAAATCAGGCCATAACTAACCCAACCCACCACTCAGCTCTTGGTAAAGACCATGGTTATCGCCTGCCTCCACTACTGCAACATCCTCCCAACTAGCTGCTCTTGGTAAAGACCATGGTTATCGCCTGCCCCATGGTTATCGCCTGCCTCCACTACTGCAACACCCTCCTAACTAGCTGCCGCCACTACTGCAACACCCTCCTAACTAGCTGCCGGCTTGTGATGCTTCAAATGGTCTAGAATGCGGCGATGCATCTGATTTTCAAACTAGAACATTGGTTCCCAAAGACTGGGTCGGGAGATTTTATTTGTGTCGCCAGCACAATTTATGTTGTGTAATAGGCCTAACTTATACCATTTAGCCATGCAGGAAAGCTGTTTTTTATTAGGATCTAGTTTGTTAACTACAGTCATGGCCCTCTGTGCAATTTTGTATTTAGAATAGCTCTGAAACTAGGGGGCGAAATGAAACATTTTTGTGGGGCACCTGCCATGGACCTCACAGTTGCAAAATTCAAGGGACATGAATCAGCCTTTTTGCACAAACATTAACAGGGCATCGAAAAGTTTGAGAACCTGTGGCCTAACACAATATTGGTGGTTGCATGTTTGCTCTGAAGTGAAATGGGTCGCGATGGTCTGTCATTTTTAAAAAGTGGGTCCCCAGAAAAAAAGTTTGGGAAACACTGGTCTAGAACGCGGTGATGCATCTGGTTTTCAAATTGTCTAGAACGCGGCGATACATCTGTTTTTCAAATGGTCTAGAACGCGGTGATGCATCTGGTTTTCAAATGGTCTAGAACGCGGTGATGCATCTGGTTTTTAAATGGTCTTGAACGCGGCGATGCATCTGGTTTTCAATCCACCAAAATGGGCCCACGCGCTCCCCTGCCCTGTGGCTCCGCTGGCTCCCCTTAGCCAAATTCAAGTCACTTAGGCTCTCCTCCTTTTTCCACTACTTCTTTTGACTACGCTAGAACTAATACTTCAACTTCCCATTCTCATCCCCCAATAGTAGTATTTATGATGGGAGTATTTAATCCTACCTAGAGGGTGTCCTTTGCCATGTAGCGTGACTGTTATTCCTCATTGTTGTAAATCACTTTGGATAATAGAGCCTGCTAAATTAATAGATGTAAATGTATTATGTATTAAAGAGGGAAGGTGTGTGTGTGTGTGTGTGTGTGTGTGTGTGTGTGTGTGTGTATGAGAGAGAGAGTGAGTTGAGTGATGGGGTCAAAGGTTATTTAGTGAGGAGTAGATGGCTTGAGTAATGTAGTGGAAGATGAGGATGATGATTATAGTACTGTATAAACTGCCGTTGCTGTGCACTGGTCAGCCAAGGGGACTGAGGGATTATCCATTCTGATGAAAATGTTGGAAAATAATTCCATATATGTGTTAATCTATACATGCTGTTTGTCATACGACCTTATAGGAGTTCTCTTCATCAGATAAGCCATCCAATCACTCACCTGGAGTCACACACATACACACACATATGGATGTATTCACTCTATTAGTGGCTGTTTGTCTTGCACGTACATACACACATTTACACAGATACACTCACTCTTTCTCTCTCTGTCTCTCTTGCGCGCACACACACACACACACACACACACACACACACACACTCATTGCTTCTTTTTCCATTGTGTCTTCCTCTCTCCAGCGTCTGGAGGAAGGCCCCTTCTGCCCTGACCATCAGGCGGATGAAGAGGAAGAGGAGGAGGAGGAGGAGGAGGAGGAAGAAGAGAGGCCCCTTCTGAAACCCTGGTGAGAGGAGAGGAGAGCAATGGATCCCAAGCCACCTCATTAAATATAAGATCAATACGTCTTCTCAGCCACACACACACACACACACACACACACACACACCACCCCATCTGCCCCCACACCCGTACCTTAACTCTATTACATTATTGATTTGGCTGGGAGGCCTGGCATGTTTATTAGGGGTGGTGTTAGGCTAATGTGATCCCAGATGAAGGCGAGGTTTTCATAGTGTGTGTGTGTGGTCACTGTGTAAGGCATCCAGAAATTCATTTTCTTATGTTTATAAAAGCCATGGCTTTGGAAGATACATCATCACTGTTGAAAGGTCATCTGAGGATGACATAACATTGAGACTGGTGTTCCTCGGCTCTGCATTGCGTGTCCTTGTCCCATGCAATGTTATGAGTGCCATCTGACACCATTACACAGACATTACCCTCATCCATGCATGACCCAGAATTGGAAATTAAAGCTTCAACAACCTAACCTACCTGAGCCACGGAAGGATAGAAGGGTCAAATTGCATTGTTATACCAAAGTGCTTTTTCCTGTTTCCTTTTTCCTGATTTGCCAAAAATGGACCTATTTGCCCTGGCAGTCCTCGGGTTTGATGAGTGTGTTATGGCCGCCTAGTAAATATGTGGGTGTTTGGTAGTTCATTTGGTTAATGTCCATTTCAGGCCTGGCACATCCACTATGTCTGTCCTTCACATTTTAATAGTAGTAGCTATCTTACTAACTCTACATTAGAAATATTGTAAAGCAATTGTGCATCTGGATGTTTTCTCAGATGTTTCTGTTTATTTTTTTATTATTTTGTAAAGGCATCATGAGCTGCCCTTTTACAATCTGGTGATTGGCCTTTCCGGTATTGGCAAAGCATGTTGTGCAAAGCCGCTGTTCCTCTTCCTAATTAGGATCCATTGTATCCTCCGCTGTCCTACTCTCTCTCTCTCTCTCTCCCTCTCCCTCTCCCTCTCCCTCTCTCTCTCTCTCTCTCTCTCTCTCTCTCTCTCTCTCTGTCTGTCTGTCTGTCTGTCTGTCTGTCTGTCTGTCTGTCTGTCTGTCGTGCATTCTTGCCAACTCTTCACAATCCTCTTCTGCATTTCTGCCCCATTGTTTGCCCCCTCTGCTCACCCCTCTCACTAATCTGCTCTGCTCTACTTCCCTCCTTCCCTCCTTTCATCTCCTACTCCATCTCTTCCTCTCCCTCCCTCCCTCGGCTCTCTGCTCTCTAGTGCCTCCTGGTGGTCGGAGGTCTCCGCTGCGCGGCTGCGAGAGGTTCCCAGGGTCCTGTTTGTGCTGCTCGGCTTCCTGCTGGTCGTCCTGCTGGGGCTCGGAGTGGCCGCCTGGTACCCCGAGGTGGCGTGTCACCGTGCCAACGGACAGACGCGCTCCTTCCACCTGGCACTGCGCTATGTCAATGGACCCCCGCCCACCTGAGGGGAGAGGGCACCAATCACACACACACACACACACACACACATACGTGTGTGTGTGTGTGTGTGTGTGTGTGTGTGTAAATGTAAAAGCATCTGGGGAAGTAACCATAATCATCAGATAAGATGCCATGCCTTTTCAAACCAATAACATTTAGGCCCCACCTGAGCCAAATCCTCTCCACAACCCCCCCCCCCCCCCCTCTCTTTTGTAGAAGAACCACTAAGCTAAGGTAGCACTTAAATATTGGATATGTGCATGTTCAATATGTATGACCGTAGATAAGCTGATTAGGTAGCGGAAATTATATAGAGGGGGCTGAATGAATGTAATGCGCTATAGCACTGAGCTGCAGGGTAGGAAATAGCTGGTGTCATTTCATTTCCAAAGGGAACCTGCAGGTGCAACTACAGAGCTGTATATCACCCTTCTCAAACATGTGTCAATAGATGTCAATAAATAAATGTCAATAAATCATTTTATATGGTAGTCCAACAGGAATACTATTGTTTAGTGATCAGATATCTTGTGCCTTCCACATAATGACCTTTGGATGAGATTTGCAGTTTGGCAGTGTACACTGAAAAAGAAGTATGTTCCCTTCTATGCAGGGTGTGTATAGACAGGCTTTGTCATTTCTAAAATATGTCTGTATGAATTATTTTGTGTGTGTGTGTGCGTGTGTGCACACATCTGTGTATTATTGCTGTAATATTTTTGTTTGTTTGGTTTTGTTGGTCCACAGCCTGGGGCATGTAAGACTCAGTCTGCCCTCACATAACACCAAAGATTTCTGCCTAAAGCCAATGGTAACCACCTCATATATAATGCTGTTCTGCACCCCTAAAGTGTGTGTGTGTGTGTGTGTGTGTGTGCGTGTGTGTGTGTGTGTGTGTGGTTTTGGGAATGCATGTTTAACACTTCAAATCAGTAGTTCAAATGTAGCAATGCTTTTTGAAACCAAGAAACAAAACATTTATCCTAGAAATTTAGAAACCTTTATTTGTTTTAATATCACAAATAAAAAGACAAGCATAAGAGAAACCCAGAGTACTTGTGTTATTCTGTTGTACCCCCAGCATCTCTCTCTCTCTCTCTCTCTCTCTCTCTCTCTCTCTCTCTCTCTCTCTCTCTCTCTCTCTCTCTCTCTCTCTCTCTCTCTCTCTCTCTCTCTCTCAATTAGTATGTGGGCATGTATGTGTAGGACTGTGTGTGCGCATGTGCCTTTGTGTGTGTGTGTTTGTGTGTAAGTATGGGAATAGTTGTGTGTGTGGGCTTGGTTGTGTAGGCTATGTTTATGTGCATGGTAGTGTGTGTGATGTGTATGTCCATGCATAGTTGTGTGTGTGTATGGAATGTGATGTAGCGTGTGACTGATTGGCAGTCGGTCAGTGTCCCTTGTTGCCTCGCTGTGCGTATCTGGGTTAGCGGGCAGAATCAAAGAGGTTTTTGTATGAGCATCGGAGGGGAGATGAGAGGAGGGGAGCGGAGCGAAGAGAGCGGAGCAAACAAACGTTAAAAAAAGCGTATGCTCAAGAATGTCTCAAATTCAATTACAGAACAGGAGAACGAGGAAGAAGGGAGGAAAGCAGAGAGATATGTTGGAGGAATGTGCAGATGGCCTATCAACCTTGTCGCTCTGCTGTAGTGCAGTGCTCCCTGAAGCACAAAAGCGGGCCTATCAACCTTGTCGCTCTGCTGTAGTGCAGTGCTCCCTGAAGCACAAAAGCGGGCCTATCAGGGCCAGCGCTCCCACAACACGCTGATTTGAGCTGCCCGGCTTTTCAATTCAGACAACAACAGCATTCACCGTTCAGGGTTCATCGTTCAGCATTGAGAGTGGAGAAGCAACATCCGAATTTACTGAGACAGAGTGGGAGAGGAAGAGATGAGCTTTGGAGACGATAGAAATCTTCACCACAGTTGTCTAAGCGAACTGTGTTAGGACAATACTAAAATGGCTAAAATGTGTTACCTCTTGGTTGATACATTGCATTATTTGTCATCTAGCTTATGCTCTGCTCCAGAGAGACTTGCAGTGAGAGAACTGACCGCAGAGTAGCCCTGGAGTAGCCTACCCCTGGAGGCACATATTGGGTGCTCACAATTGTCATCAGGGGCACAGTGGTGGCAGCCCAAAGCCTTGGACCCAAAGCCTTGAGCTGTTCCGTTTGGATGTCCAGAACTCTAATCACCAGCGGTTGGTGAGCAGTCTGGCGTTTAGTACACACTTGTGACCATGCAGATAATAAAACCGGACAAAGTGTTTTCGAGTGTGGAGCCTCTTTTTGCTTTTGTTAGGGGCTAGATTGAAAAGTGTCTTATATTAGTCATCACTGACCTGTCTGAAAATGTCCAGTGTCCTCAGCCCTGGAGCAGGTGATTGTCTGCATCGACCATCTGCGGTCATTGGCAGCAGCACTCAGACAATTGTCCAAAATTGTCAATTGTTTTCACACAACAATACGTCAAACACATACAGAATCACAGAATTTGATTTGTTCTGATTTGATTTAGGTGTTCGTCAACAGCTTCTCCATTCAGTAGCTGAGGACGTGGAGAACTATTACGACCTCGCTTAGAGAACACAATCAGAGGAGCAGGTATCGGACCACTGGTGGCATTCCGTCGATGGCGTACCACCTCTGGCCCGCTGTTGGACCAACATCACTTTTAATTTAGCTTGTGAATATTAAGAAAAGACAGGAAATGTTCAAGTGAAATATAACGGAATGAGCAAAACGCCTCTTGCACGGCATATCAAATGAGCAAGTATGTATCATTGCTGTATGGAACAGGATGTAAACAATAACATCACAAGATAAGGGAATGGCAGATGAGCAAGGCTTCTTTGAGCTTCATACTAGTGAACCCTGTGGGGTAGACTCTGATGAGGTATGCGTGTGTGTGTGTGTGTGTGTGTGTGTTTGTATGTGACTGTGTGTGCGTGTGTCCCAAATTCCTAAATTTGTTCAGGAAGCTGAAAAATGTGGAGTGAGCTGGGTCTGGCCTGACTCACATTAGTGTGTGCGCTGTGTGGCTAATTCGCTTTCAGAGACACCTCGTTGACATTCATATGATCGGCCTGACTCAAACCTGACCTCACGAGTCTTAGAACCGCCAGAGGGGGAGAGGCCCAACCTCATTTCTGCCTCAGCCTCATGCAACATACCAAATATTTTCTGTCAATCACTCTGCTCTTTTCCTATATCGACATTATTATATTTATAAAAATATATATATATATATTAGTGATCAATCGATTTAATACAATATTCCAAAATCATATTAACTATTGATTGAGTTTAAAGGGATTAGTCAGGCTCCAGAACACCCTTGTTTTTCAGGCAATGTCAGAGCAGTAGCAGCATTTGCATGCTAAATCCCATTTGCATGGTTTAGTCATGTGTTTGTTTACGACTTCGCCTGACCTTTCATAATGCCTGTCCTCTACAGCACGTGCTCATCAACGGTTAATTCTATACCGAGATTTCAAACCGCCGAGCCAGTGGACACACGCCGGCCCGCGTGGTCTGAGCGAAGCCACCGTCGCCGTCGATGACGACTTTGGGCCCCCTCTCTTGAGCCGTGATTGGCCGAGCTGTGCGATTCATACGTAGTGAAGGAGTGGGGGGTGGGGTGGAGATGCGGGTTGGAGTTAATTATTTACACGGCCTAAATGGCTGAGCGACAGTGAGCCCTCTGCCCACCTGCCACAGGTGAAGGGAGTTCATACACACGGGCCACTTAAACAACTCACCACCACTCTGCCTCAACCTGCCTAATCGCCATCCCTCGAACTTGCCTGTAATGGTAGGAAATCCCCTCCACACACACACACACTCACACACACACACACACACACACACACACTCACACACTCACGCACTCACACACACACACACACACACACACACACACACACAGTGCCCCCATCCGCCCCCCTTCCCTCAGCTTTGAGGTGACAGGGATATCTTACGATGGCGGCCATTATATCGGTGCTCGGCCTGTCGGCATATGTGGACGGAGGCACTAAAACAAACATAATCAGATAGCATCAAGCTAATCGACATGCTGGATCACCATTGGTCAGGCCCCTCCTGAGGCCTTTCACCCCTCCCCCCCTGTCCTGCACCTCCCACCCCACCCTGCCCCCCCATCCCAATCACCCAGGCAGGACGACAGCGCAGCCACTGCGGTGATCGAGGCTGACAGGCTGTGCACACATAAAGAGATTAGTCCGAAATCCCTGGCAAGGCAACACTTTGGGGACAGGAGAGTTCACACAGGCCTCACACACAGCTGCAATAAAAAAAAAGGTTGCCCACACACTCAAAGATGATGATGATGAGGATGATGATGTGGTGGGGGTCGGTCTTTAAATACTACTGGCCCGGTCACCATAGGCAACTCGTTAGCCAGTCAGGACACTGACCCAGAGGTCAGCGAGGAACGGCGTGGTCTGTCTACTGGGGTTTGGGACGAGAGAGATGAGCTCAGTTTGGACACATGCGGAAAGACAAAGACACGGTGTGTGTGTGTGTGCATATGTTTGTGTGTATGTGTGTGCATTGATGTGTGTGTGTGTGTTTGAGACCATGTGTGAGTGTGTGAGGGTATATGTGTATGAGTTTGAGCCCAAGTGTGTGTGTGTGTGTGTGTGGGAATGAGCAGAAGTGTATGTGTGTATGTGTGTGAGTTTGATTTTAGCTCAAGTGTGTCTATGTGTGTGTGTGTGTGTGTCCTCCAGCCCTTACACTCGAGTGTTTCGTATGACAACATGCCAGCCACCCTCAGCGTCACAGCCATTCGTCCCGACAGGACAGCTCTCCTTATCCTGTCTGGCTACTGGGGCAGCGGACAGAGCTGGCCAGGCAGGCAGCCCTCGAGGCAGGCCAACTGTGTCTGTGTGTCTATGATGTGTGTGTGTGTCTATGTGTGTGTCTGTGTGTGTGTCAATGTGTGTACGTGTGTGTGTGAGTCTGTGTGTGCATTTGTGACTGTGTCTGTGTCTATTTTCTGTGTCTGTGTGTGTGTATGTGTGTATATGTGTGTTTGTGTCTGTGTTCTCTCTGTGTGTGTGTGTACATCTGTGACTGTGTGTGATGGTCAGATCACTGTCCCTGTGGCTCCCTGCCTCCACACACACTGCCTCTAAATCTTGTCGGCGGCTGGACCAGACTTCTCCTGTTCTCCTGAAGATGAACACCGCGGAGCTGGCAGGAGAGAGAGGAGAGAGATGAAGAGAGAGGAAGAGAGATGAAGAGGGATAGAGAGAGATAGAGAGAGGAAGAGGGATAGAGAGAGATAGAGAGAGGAAGAGTGAGATAGAGAGGAAGAGAGAGAGAGGAAGAGAGAGAGGAAGAGAGTAAAAGAGAGATGAAGAGAGGAAGAGAAATAGAGAGAGAGGAAGAGACAGTAAGAGAGAGAATGCGAGAGGGAGAGAGAGATAGAGAGGAAGAGAGAAGCCAGCAGACATACATGGTGATAGTTGCCCTAATGATTCAAACTTCCCTCAGCTTAAACAGAGAGAGAGAGACAAGGAGAGAGAGAGAGAAAGAGAAGGAAGAAGTGAAGAAAGAGATTTGGGAAATGTTGAGAGTGATTGGTTTTATAAAGAGAGTCTGCCTGAGACCTAATTACTCAGATTAATGTGGCGGAGAAGGTGCCATTACCTACAAGAGCGGCTGAGGAGCTGCACTAGAGAAGCCTGAGAGACTACAGTCCGAATGCAAATGGCTGTCTGTCCTCGAGTGGGGCAGATTAAGATCCATGGGTCCATTCTGTTCCCTGGCATGGGACGGGTAAGAATCTGAGCAGTCCTTAATTCCCCCACACAGCCACTTCGCTTGACAGCGATCGTAAGCCTGGATGAGCAACTCTTCCCTCCCAGACCTCTCTCCCTCTCCCCCTCCCGCTCTCTCTCTTCTCTCTCTCTCTCCTGCTGTCCCTCCTGCTCTCTCTCTCTCTCTCCTACTTCTTTCTCCAGCTCTAATTCGTGTGAATGGATGTCTTGTGAAAAATATTTGGCTCTAGCTTCACAGGCTGAGCGCCATTGCTGAGCTGCTTTTCTTTCTTTAAATATTTTTTGGTCTCTACCAATCTCTCTCTCCCTCTCTCTCTCTCTATCCCTCTCTCTTTCTGCTCCACCTCACTGTGTCTGTCCCGCTCACTCCCTCCCCTCTCCCCTCGGTCTCTCTGACCATTTTACCACCTCGTCCTCAACACCCATAACAGAAATTGATTTATTCATAGCGCTAATCTCCCCGTTTGCCGACACATTTGCAGACAGCGTTCTGCGCTATTGAAGAGAGACGCGGCTGGCCGCCATTGGAAATCTATCAGCCCTAAAGAGGGGTCTGCTGACGCAATCCCATTGACTGGAGGGGGGGGGGGGGGTCGCAGCAGCAGCACTGGTGTCGGTGCTCGTGGTGGCGATGGCGGTTAAGCCTTGCCGATTTACAGCCGCATGTCGTGGCACGTGCTGGCCATCAGTGATGACGCCGGCCTGCTTAAAATAAGACCTCGTCGCCGTGGACGACGAGAGCGGGAAATGGACTTGACAGGCGGTGCCGTGAGCCTGATACGGCCTTCAAGAGGCAGCGGCCCCACCCCCTCTTGCTCCCCCACGCACACACACACACACACACACACACACACATGCTGTCGCCAGGCATTAAGGAGGCAGAAACACACTCCTTCCAAGCCTGGCTGCTTCTGCCATTCACAAGCCTCCTATGCAGCCTGTGTGTGTTGGCTCCCCACTGATATCTACTGGCTGAGCCCACATTCACTCTTACTGTAGTGGAGAGAGAGAGAGAGAGAGAGAGAGAGAGAGAGAGAGAGAGAGAGAGAAAGAGAGAGGGAGTGAGAGAGAGAGATGGAGGGAAACTTAAGAGAGACTGGGAGAGGGGTGCAGACTAGAGAGAGAGTAATGGCAAACAGAAGAAACAAGAGTTTAGCAGAGAGAAGGAGGAAGAGACTGTCTTAAGAGACACTGAAACAGGGAGGGACGGAAGACTCGGGTTGAGACAGGAAGAGTGGTTTTGTAAAAAAAACAGAGAGAGAACTGTTGAGACTGAATGAGAGAGAGATGGAGAGAGAGAGAGGAAGGGGATGAAGAAGGAGTGTGAGATGTGTGTAGCAGCATATGCCAGTGTGGCTGCTGCCGTTTGTGCTTATTTATTTAGAGGTGCCCAGCCACTGCACTTCTAGACAGGCTTCTTTCGGCTCGGCTGGTCGGTGCCGGGCGGCGCTCAGAATCTGGTTTTCTGGGCAAGCAGTGGGAAGTAATGAGTGCCACCGAGGAGAGGACACACACACACACACACACACACACACACACACACACACCTGCCCAAAATCAGAGCAGAGCAGAGGAGACATTCCCAGACAACACTCCTCTCTTCTCCTCTCCTGCCTTCTGTTTCCCCTCCTTCTCTTTCTCCTCCTCCTTTCCTCTCTTCTATTCTCCCCTTGCTCCTCCTTTCCTCTTCTCTCCTCCTCTCTTCCTGCTTCTTCTTTCCTTATCTCTCCTCTCTTTTCCTCCTCCTCTCCTCTCCTCCTCTTTGCCTACCTATCTTGCCCTCTCTTCTCTACTCCTCCACTCCTCCTCTCCCTCCCCACTCTCTCCTTTGCCGATCTGGTTTTATTCTCCTCTCCTGTCCCCTGTCATCCAAATGACATTGAGCTGGGATTGTGTGTGATGGTAGTTGGGGAAGAGGTGGGGTTGAGCAAGAGGAGGAGGAGGAGGAGGCGAAGGGTGGGGGTGAGAATGAATTCTCTAATTGGATCAGCCAGTGGTGGTGGTGGTGGCGGCGTTATGGAGGAAGGAGGGAATGATGAAAGCTCATGGGCACGTTCGCATTGACCTCTCGCAGGGGGAGACCGCCAGCTGAGGCCACTTAAGTGTTTGGGTGGGAAACTTGGCTAATGTGGTGACGCCCACGTGGTGATGGTGACCCCTCCCATCTCTATCCCTGAAACTTGCCGCCAAGTCAGGAGTGACGGAGTTACCTGTGGCTGGACCCCTCCCCATCCCCGCACCTGCTCCACCCCACCCCACCCCACCCTAGCCCTCTCACCTCTCCCCTCCCCCCTGCGCTTGTACACATGGGTTATATAACCACACTGATGGCGGCCCTGCCCATGTTTTGAGTCCCTGTCGTTGTCAATGTATTCATGAGGTGCTCGTTTAATCTGCGCGATTCACCATGCTCCACCTCCCCCTTCACACACACACACACACAGACACTCACACATACCCCACTCTCCAACCAAGACTCCATAATGAGGTTGCTGTTACACATGGCTGTGTGACATACACACACACACACACACACACACACACACACACACACACACCCTTGTCATGGACGCTTGTGCCTTGAACCGGAAGCAGCGTCGGCTGACTCAAAAGGGCATGGAGGAGATGCCCCCACAGACAACACAAGACACTGTGGCATCTTCAGCAAGGAAATGAAGGGGCTCAGAGAGAGAGAGAGAGAGAGAAAGAGAGAGAGAGAGAGAAAGAGAACATCGTATGAAATATTAATCATGGAGTGCTGCTTTTTCCAGTGCAGTGCACATTTTTACTCTGTCCAGGGGGCAAATTTTGCCCGATATGAAACAAAAAAAAACAAAACAAAACAAAAAATGCCAGGCAAAGGCGATGTTGGCATCCCTGGCACTGCACTCGGCCTCTGTGGTCACTTTTCCATCTCCCACTCTTTTGTCTCTTTCTCTTTCTCTGTCCTTTTTTTCCGGGGCTTCAGGGGCCACTGGTGGAATTTGTGTGATTCCTCTCCTCATGCATTTATATCAGTTCTCTGAGCTCCCATTGTAAGGCAAACCACATGGCAGGTCGGAGAATGGGCATGAACTATGCTTTGACCCCGATTCACACGGGACCCAGTCAGAGGGGGCGATGCACTTTTCCAGGATGAACGCACTGTCTCTCCCCTCGTTTGTTTTTAGCTGATCAATCATGTCACGTTTTCATCGCAGTTCTGAAATTATAGTGGAACTAAGCCAGCCCGCGCACGGTGCCATAATTATCGCCTTTCTCTACAGAGACCATTTGACCCAGTCTAATGTGTCTGCAAAACGACGTTTAAACCGAACACATAGAACACTTACGGTTGCAGGCAATTCAACAGAGGCTATGGTCTGGTTGTCCAAAACAGTGAATGGCGCAACTAAGTCTTCAATTGCAATCAAAACGCTTTGCGCAAATCACGTACGAGTGGTTATTTTCTCTAGGGCAATATTAACTGAACGAAACCGTGTCGACCCTGTACAGTAACCCTCTTAGAGATGGGGGCGGGTGAGTATTGGTTTGGGGGTGGGGGTGGTCTTCATGGTTGCTAAGGGCAACGGGGTGAGATAGATGGTGTGTATTTGCGGAGCCGCAGCTGCGCGTGTGCTAATACCACCGCGACCCTCGCGTCCCCGCGCGATTCTCCACACTGGGGTTGGCTCGGAGGAAGCATGAGGATGCGAGCGGGGATTTAGTTTCGGTGTCTTTTCTCGTCTGGAGCAGATTATTACCTTTCTCTACACACGCAGGAACGGATTTAGCCACACGAACTAAGGTTTGACCAACCTTACTTTATTTATCGGTTTTTGTTTGGTTAATTTTAGGTAACATGGCAAAAGCTAATTTGGTAATTTTCATTTTAAGTAAGCGCACTCTCTTTTCCCGGTGCATGGGATTATGTTGCTTGTTTCTTGCTGTGGTAATGTGCATGTAGCTTACTGTGCATGGGAAGTAAACACGCCGTCTTTTCTACAGTATCCAGTAACTAACCTGGCGTATTTGGAGGCAATAGGGGTTAGGGAAGTGGGGACTATAACGTTAAACAACCCGTCAATTGATAATGTATTGGTAGTGGTAGGTTGTTTGTATTAAGCTGCGTAATACTCTGTGGTTATTTGTAAGTACGATTTAATTTGTTATTTTTTTATATGTTGTCGAATTATTTCGATTGTTTCTTGTGCTGCATGTGTGAGGAGAGAATGCGTGGTTGCTTTGTTGCACAGTTCGTTGCCCGAGGAGAGGCGACGAGTTGTTTCATTCAATCAACTTCCACACTATGTCCGCCAGACCGGACCTTCACACATTGTAATTACACTCATTGAAGTGTGAATGCAAAGAACAGAGCAGGTCTCCTTATAACTCCCCAAATACTTCGACTCTGTGTGGAAAATTTTCGGGTTTCAATTTGTCTTTTTTATCAGAGGAAAGCAGGCGCGACTGATGTTTTGGTAGAGGATTCGAGAATGTTATTGGTGAGCAGCGTGGTTTTGGCACAATAGACGGTCAATGCCCGGTTGGTGCGGAGGAGAGACGCGCTCAAAGTGCTTATTTCTCGTGTAAGGATTGCGTTATTGAATCAATGGTTTTAACCACAAAATCCATGATACAATGTGAATCCAATCTTGGTAATCATTTAACAATTATTAGAATTCAAAGAAAATGGATGCAAATGCGCGAGACATTGGTTTGAATGAACGTTGTCTATGACGTTCATTCACAATTGACCGACCAGCCATTGTTTAAAATATTCTTGAGGCACAACAAAACAGAGAACGTGTCCACTGGACCTACTAAATAGAGTGAATGAGGTTAAACAACGGTGGCAGATAATATGGCAATTACCAACGAGTGAAATAGAAAAGAATCTTGCTCAATAACGACAATAACAATAGTAGACACTTATCTAAAATGGGGGTGGGGGTTGAGTGACATTAGCATTGCAAATGAGTTTTTGAAAAGCACAGGCACCTGCTGTCTCGCGCATTTGCATCGGCTTTTTTCCTGCCCCCTTTTCTTTACAATTATGTTCTATTTTCTGCAGTGTAAAGATTTGAGTATAGTTAAGCCCAGTCGAAGGAGTTTCACCGTGCCTCTCCCGCTCCCTGCGGGCTAAGCAAAACAAAGGAGCGAAAAGGGTTTGTCAATGAAAATGAGGGGGATAAAAACCGCCAAGTGTCGATTGTCCTTGTGTCAGTCAGACGTCCGAGCGCGAGGGTCTAGTGTCGCCACAAACTCGCTAAACATGTTCGAGGATCCACCACTAGCGACCATAGAATGGACAAAATCCAATTTAAACGTCTTATTTCCATCATGCCTCCCGTATACAAAAACATGAAAATAGTTCTACAGTGGCCTACATAGTAGACCTTATTGCTGTATCCATTTGACGTGCGTAGCAATCACGAGGGCGGCATTATTAATCACATAGGCTACAACCTAAACTATGCTGTAGGGCAACATCATGGGATGAATTCATCAAGTGTTTCACATAGAATGCTTGACATATTTGAAATTCTCGATTGGGAGATGCAAAGATATTGTTTGAAATGTAAAATGGGCTACATTTAAGCGCATGGTTGAAGATTAGAGAAAAACAGCTTCTCACAAAAGAAGCCTCTGTCGGCTGAAAAACAAGGTCAGCGTTCAGAGGAAGATAAGAGTTGAGTCAGGGTGAAAAACCGAATTAATGATTCCTTTCATTCTCACATTCGACTGGCCAAGGTTGGTTTTCATGTATGGAATAGCAAATTCTGGAATTCGACTCTCAGCTACAGGGACATCTTGTTTTAGTTTTTTTTTTTTTTTGGAGGGGGGGGGTTGCTCTTGTTTTAAGGGTTGATTCAGGCTATGAAAATGGTACACCATTCAGCTCACACCCCCATCTTGTCATAAATTCAGTTTGCTGTGAATGCGTGTTTAGCCAGTAGTCAGTGTCATCAAACAAACAGCACAGATGTTTAAACCCTTGCTGTGTTTGTCACCAGCCAACATGGGCAACCAACATCCAGGTGTTATGCTCCAGTGCCTGGATGTAGCCAACATGGGCTACCACAAACCATGGGATAACCTAACCTCTCCAAATGGTGCCCGTTGCTGAACAAAATGACTGATCCACTTATCTGCACAGCCAAGCACTAGGTGACAGGAGTCAGGCCCCTCATGGCAACACAAGATTATCTAGAGCATACTCTGTGTTTATGCCTGAGAGACCCTTGGGACAGGCTCCTGCACTCATTAGTATAGACATTACACTGAGATGACACTGCCACACTGCCATAACTACATAGGCTGCTGTTTTAACATGTCGATATTTCAGAGTAAATATTGAGTGCTGTTGTTTTTGTTTTGATTTATTTAATTTTACACTGATCAGTTTTTCTACATCTTCTTGTTTACTCCTCTCCCCTCTAGATTTGTGGTGCTTGTGGTCATCACAGAATATGATGCACAGGACTCTGTTCCCAGTGGGCAATTGGACCGGAATACATTCAGATGCACTGATGAGTGCTCAATGAACTCAAGTCTCTTGTGGAGCGTGAGGAAATTGTATTTTTTGATACCATAAAGGAGGAGGGGGCGAAACTTTGATTACACATTTCGTTTTATTTTATTTTTCATTTTTGCCCCGTGGAAACGACATGGCAGCCACAGAGGCTTGTGCTGCCCCCGTCCAAGCAGAGAGCACAGAGACTAAACCAGAGGAGGCGAAGCCCACTAATGCGGAGCAGCCCGCCAACGCAGAACCGGCGCCGGCCCCGGCAGAGGAAACGAAAGAGACGACGGCCAACGACGATGCCACCCAGAACTCAGAGCAGCCACCCGCGGAGCAGCCAGCCGACGGCAAAGCCAAGCCCGCCTCAGAGAACATCCTGGGTTCCTTCCTGAACAAGAGTGGGCTGGGCAAGCTAATGGGAGGGGGCAAGAAGAAGAAGGAGCCTGTGGCAGGTGGTGAGGATGGCGCAGCTGCCGGGGGTGACGCGGAGAAGGACAAGAGCCAGGCGGACGAGGGCAATAAGGAGCAACCGACCAATCAGACGGCAGATGGCGCCGAGGCCGGGGCCGAGGACCAGGCCATAGAGAAGGCGCCAGAGAACGATGAAGCGGCAGCCGGATCTGGCAAAGATGCCAAGCAGAAGCAGGGCGAGAAGTCCAGTGTGCGAGACTTCATCCGCAAGCCCGTCGCCAGAATTTTCTCACACAGAAGCACAGAGAAGAAGGAGGGCGCAGGCGAGGGAAAGAAGCACGGCAAGGTCCGCTCCAGATCCCTAGACAGGCTGGAGGACGCCGACGCCAGCACCGTCGCCGTGGAACAGACGGAAGACGTCCAGGAAGCGGCAGGAGAGTCTGACAAGGGTGCCTCCCAGACCACTAAACACATGAAACGCTGGCACTCCTTTAAGAAGCTAATGGCCCAAAAGTCTCACAAGAAAAGCACAGATGACACCAAGGAGGGAGAGGGCGCGGAAGGGGGGGCAGAGGGTGCGGGCGACACATCAACGCTCGACTCCGCAACGAAAGCTGAACACTCCGGCCAGAAACGGTGGAAGCTGAAGAGGTCGTGGACATTCCAGGGGATGAAGAGAGACACGTCCGTCACGGGCTTCCACAAGGCGAAGGAGGGTGAAAAAGAAGGCGAGGAGAAAGGAGAGGAGGCTGCAGCGGCCAGTGCAGAGAATGACCAGGAAGCCGCAGCCGGTTCAGAAGAGCCCAAGGCCGCCGTGGACGGAGAGACGGAAGAGAAGACTGAAGAGAAGACGGACGGCGACGACGACGACAAAGAAGCTGCAGCTGCCCCACAGCGCACTAAATCGGTGGATCAGCACGCCAACGAGATCTGGACCTCGTTCAAGAAGCGAGTGACCCCCAAGTCGAAAAAGTCGACAGATGCCAACGCAGGAGCGGCGGAGGAAGGGGCGGAGGCGGCGGCCGGCGGTGGGGAGCAGGAACAGACCGACGACCAGCAGGCGGCTAAAGACTCGGGCAAGACGGGCAAGACGAAACGGACGCACTTCAACCGCGCCGTGTCGCTAAAGAACTTCATTATGCGCAAGGGTGGAAAGAGCACCAGCGTCGACCTCGGAGGCGAGGCCAAGGAGGAGGGTGAGGGGCAAGATGGTGTGACAGAAGAGGCCGACGCCAAGGGCAGCGATGAGGGCACTGCCGACTCAGCTGGGGCAGCGGCGGACACCCCTCGGGCCACAGCAGAGAAGAAGGAGAACGAGAAGGAGGAGCCAGCCACAGCTGCCGCCACCACCACGACTGTCACTCAGAGTGATGACAAGGCGGCCGTGGCTCAGGTGGCAGACGAGCACCAGGCAGCTGACGGGGAGGTGAAGACGCCTGACGCGGCCGCACCATCTGCTCCACAGCCGGAGCAGCAGGCCACAGCAGCGGTGGAGTCGCCACGTCCCGCCGAGACGGCCAACGAGGGCGCGGCCGAGGCCGAGCAGCCGGCGGCCGAGGCCAAGACCAACCGGGAGAACGGGTGCCCGGACGGCACGGCGCACAATCACGAGGCGGCCGACGGCGAGAACGGCGAGGAGGCCAAGCAGGAGAGCCTCAACTGCAAGGAGGCCGTCATCGACGCCGACGGGAGCGGCAAGGCCAAGGACGGCAAGATCCTGAGCCCGGACGGGAAGTGCGGAGGCAAAGGAAACGCGGTGGGCCAAAGCGGTGAGTGTCCACCTGCAGACCTAGAACCTAGCAGACAGCGCCGCGAGGGCGAGGGCCACGGCCCAGAGGCTATAAAGGCAGAAGTAGAGGCTGCTAGGCAATGTGAGGAGCTAGAGGATGGGGATGGAGGAGGAGGAGGAGGAGGGTCTCCTCAAAATGGAGGCTCCCGGTCAGGGTCAGACGAAGCCAGCAGCACTGAGGGGCATGACCAGGAGGAAGAGTTGAAGAAGATGTTTTACGAGGCCGCGGCCTCCATCGTCCGGTCAGCAATGTCCGCCGCTGCTGAACAGTTAGAGAAAGAGATGGACTACCTGGACAGCAGATTCAAATGCTCTCCCTCGGCCAACAATGGCAGTTACCCAGATATTGATGTCAGCTTCTACCACTAAGCATGCACTAAAAAGCCACTTCCCATAAACCCTCCTATCTCCACCCCATTTACTCTGGGTATCCAAATATCTAGTGTTGTCTTCCTCATTCAGGATAGGTTGTTAGGTCTTTATTTTTTTTAAATCTAGAACTATAGCCTTTTTTTGACTGTACCACTGTTAATAGCCATATCTATATATATATAAATTGGTAATGATATACATTCACTGCATATTCCAAAGTTTCCCTTTAAATTGAAGTTAACATGATATGTTTTGAAAATGCAAACACTAACGTATGAGTGTAATGGTCCTTTTGATTTGCTCACTAACGGTTGTCTACCCTCTCTCAGGTCATAAAAGGTAATGTTCGAGTCCTCACACTGCTCTCTAGATATGACTGTCTGTGGTAGATTTCAGGAACCCTGTGTTAGATGGAGCCCCCCCCCTGGTTTCGTTACACTGTGATTTGACCCCCTTTTTCTCCTGTAGTCTTTTGATGGTCTCTGTGCCAAGTGATTCTGTCCCCCAGTGAGATAGCTCCCAGAACTAGACAAAGACTAGAACAACAAAGAGTTTACTGTCTGTCAACCCAAATGTGTGCCGACTAACTGTAGTTGTACTAACCTCATTAATGTTCCAATTTAATTTTAAATAAAAAAGAAATACTGTTCTATTTTTTACAAAAATATTATTGTAATAAATTTCATGTCTTTTGTTATCATTCACCAGAAAAAAAGGCGGGAAACGTGTGAAGCTACACACAGAGGATTAGAACGGCATGGGATTCTGCGAGAAGCTTTGCCCCCCCTCCCCCACCCCCCCCCTTACCCCCAAAAAATGGAGTAACCACTTGTTTGCGTCACAGTTCACCATGGTGAGAGAGATGCAATTCCATATAGCTGACTTAAACATGATTCTGAAAGCAATAATACTACAGTCATTGATCAGCGCAGCTCAGCCTATCCTTCCATCATGTAAATGTTTGCTTGTCCTCTAGTAAGATTTTATATTGTCAATAAAAAAAAAAGAAAATGGAAAAAAACTGAAACATTCCTCTCAATTGTGAATCTCGATGGTCTCTTTATGCCAAGATCAGAAAAAAAGACTGTTAGTTTTATATTGACTACCATTTCGTTTGTAGTTTTCCCCTTAATTAGATTTCAAGAGTGGAACAGATGTTTGAAATAAATGCCCTGGAGAATGCCCCTACACTTGTGGACTCACTGAGCAATGTGCCCCAATCTGCGTGTTTCTGTTTTTAGACTGTTACCTTGTGTACATGAATAAATCTCCATGAAATACTATGACGTGTTTTTGGTGTTTTGGGGCTTTATTGGCAGATCTGCACCATAAGGACCAGAGTTGTGGTGATGGGAGGAAGGTCTGGCCTTTGCTATCTCTGCAGTCATATCACAAGCACTGCATGAAGTGCGTTGTCTTTGTCAATGCCTCATAATGGGTACAAAGAAGGTACTTAGGTAATTAAGAGAATGGACAAACATGAGACCAACTAAAACTCTTGGTCTTGGTCAGACATGTTTTTTTTTTCCATCATGCGCAGGGCATCTAATGTGATATACAAGGCTTAAAGCAAGGAATATGTCTGTGCCTGATGTTATCAGTATCTTTCAATGCTGTTAGATATAATTATCTATTTTCACATCTTAAAAGTTCAGACCCAGTGCCTGAGAACTTTAAGTCATCCGTGTGTGTGTATATGCTTCCAGTTGAAAAACCAACTATATAGTTATAAAATAGGTTTAAAAAAGGTTGTAGCAGCACAGCTACACTGAAGACAATGAGGCCTTGACTAGAGCTAAGACTGCTTTGTATATCAAATCTATCATGACCAGATTTACCCCATCCAGCAGGTCTCAGGTCAGCTCTTTGCCTCTGATGAAAATGTAGGCAAATTGGCAAAGTTTTGTAAAAGCACTCAGTATTACAATGTAACAACTATATGTAGGTACCCACAAATACATAATGCAAGTACAATGATAGTACCTGATAGTACATGTTGTTACACAGGTTGTACCACTGTACCTAATTAGGTAGGTACACTGTAACAGCGACACATTAAAATAAAGTGTTACCACATATTTTAGTTTAGTGATTTTATAGCTATATAGTTGTTTTTTCAACTGGAAGCATTTCTGGCAACAAACAGGGAAGTGCCACTCGGGGAGGTTTGAGTGTTTGAAGTCCAGCATGTTGGCTTCTTTGGACTGGCTGCCAGACGCAGTAGAGTTAAGTGAGTCCAATTCCCAGCGCTCCGGTTGAGTGCACACACACACACACTCTCCATGGCCATCCCTAGCTCCATACCTTTCTTTGTTTACACTAATTCACCAGGATTATGTCTTTAGCACGGAAACTGCAGCTTAGGAATCCCTACTCCCGTTAAACACTATTGACACTGAGGGTTTACCTACCTGGTTAAGGAGGGAGACGACTTGCGCTTTTCGATTAAGCAGGAGACGCAATTAATGTCGGTCCCTAACAACGGAGTGTCCAGGACAGAATAAAAGCCCAAACAGCTCGATGCTGTATTGACGGAGATGAGAAATCCACACATCTACAGGACACAGGGGGCAGAAGATCCACAGAGGCCACTTGGCAGGGGCTTTGCGAGAGTATCATTTTCTTAACCATGGGCAGGGTAAATTTAGCCAGGCTTTGCAGGCTTCTTTGTTTGCGCAATCCCTTTAATGAAGGCAACGAGCTTTGGTCATCTGAAGCCTACACACACACACACACACACACGGAGCCATAAACTTTAAACACAACACATCAACAAAGCCGTGTCCTCTCAGGAGCATGACACTCAACGCAGTGACCCTATGAGTGGACAAGTCAAGCAAACAACAAACATGCTGCCTGGTGAAAGCCGATAAATATAAAACTATACGTAACTAGAGAAAAACACTCCGCGATAAAACAACAATAGTGGCAAAATGTCATCGACTGATCAAATAAACGGGACCAAACAGATATTGGAAAAAGCAAAAAATGTTTCGCTCGATACCGTTAAAACAGCAAATGGTTGTGAGGGATGAGCGTGTTGCCTGGGGGCAGGAGTGTGTGTGTGTATTGACCGCAGTGCGAGGGCCATAGCTCTCAGTATACATAAAACGTCCTGTGAGGGAGAAGAGAGAGTGTGTGGCAAGGCCACTGCACTGGCCCACTGACACTAATGGTCATTCCCACAGAATAGACCGGGCTGACAGGGTGAGGAGCGGCCTGTCTCAGACATAGGGACAGAGAGGAGAGAGACATCACAGAGGACAAGTCTGTGTCTGTGTGTGTGTACGGTCATCTTTACCCACTAAAGAACACAGATAAACACTTAGAGTGTTTAGAGAACCGGATTATATGACTACTTTATGGAAGCTTCACAGTGACTTGACACTATTTTCGTGTCATTTTCGTGGATTTCTTTTCTTATTTTATACATGTGACTGTATTAATGTTTGGTGGGTCACAAATGAGCAATAACATTGTTTCTTTATCACATCGGTTACAGCCATATGTGATGTTTTATTGACTCCAGATATGTAAACAACAGTCGAAGGCATAATACAGTCTGTAACAAAATTATTAAGAGAACAGAATAGTGTCTGTGAAAAAATAAATACACTCAAGCAATAAAAAGAAAACCAACGTTTCTCTCATTGGTAATTCACATTGCCTTCATTCAGCTGTATTTACATAAGAGTGCGTAAAAGAAACAACCATACATACACACATACGCTCACACACACGCGTGCACACACAAACCATACATACACACACACGCGGGCACACACAAATATCTCCCACACGGGCACACACAATTGTGCACACACACACACACACTCTCCATCTCCCACATGGATGTGTGCACACATACACACACATATCAGTATTTACATTACGTACAGCAACGTCTGCATCCTACTCCATTTTCGACATCTCAAATTTTGTTGCCATGGTCTCCTACAGAAAAAGAAAGACACAAAAGAAAGATGGAGGATTAGTAAATCTGTATGGCCATTGGGACTACTGAACATTCCAATCCACCATTAGAGATCATGAGGTTCATAGCTTCAGCTAAATGCTTTAACCAAAGTTACATCACAGCCTCTATAAGCATCATGTACATCCAGTGCAAGCAACCTTATATAAATATTATGTAAATATTTGGATGGGACCGTCTGTGATTCACAACAACAGCAACAACAACAACAACAACAACAGCCACCACAGTGGCAACGGCGAGAGAGCACCAGTGGTAGTTGGCTAATCCTGGCAGTCCGTATGGAGGAGCGGGGGCTTGACTAGCCATAAGGAGAGAGAGTGAGTCCATGTGGAAGACAGAGGGGGGGATCTGGGAGATGTGAGATCATCGTGGCCAAACAAAAGCCCCCCCCCCCCCCCTTTCCCTCCCCAAAACCCCACAACCCCCCCCCCCCCCCTCCCTCCTCCTCCTCCTCAACCTCTGCGCGCCTATTGTTCACGACGGGAGCAAAACAAGCCAGGGAGCGGGAAGGGGAGGGGTGGAGGGGAGAGGGGGAGAAGAGAGGAGGAGGGAGAGGAGGAGGAGGAGGGAGGTGGGAGAGGGCTTGGCGAGAGACAGGGGATAAACAGTGTGACGTGACTGGCTGGCTTTGAGCGCTCGCTTGGACTACTTTCAGACTGTGACCAGCGCTGCCACCTGGTGGCCGCAGCTGGTACAACACAAGGGGGGAGAAGTGGGATTGGAATGTCTTACCTCATCGGAATCCAGCAAAGGGGGCAATGCACTGCAACAAAGACAGAGACATTTTTAGACTGAAGAAAGGCAAATAGACAATTTAATAATAATCACACGACCAAAAGGTCCAACTACAGCATACTCTCTTAATAGTGTTCATCTAGAGCCGGCATTCCTGCAACTTTTTTGCTTTGGGTGATGCTGCCATAGAGACTACTTACAATGTTACAAAAGCATTAATCCAACATTTTAAACTATCCAAGTTTTCAACTAATGTGCAATATATGCAATATTCTCACTCTGGGTCAAGAGTGCATTCAAAGTATGCGGCCATTGAACTGATATGGTCAATGATGAAAATGAGTCAGTGCAAAATCAAGAGAACAGTCTCATCAAAGGTTACTTTCCCAATCTTTTCTCATTTTCCACCCGAGTCGTTTTGGCACACCTTCACCTGCACACCTTCCCAATCTTAAAGCAATGTAGCACTCCACACAGAATAAGACAAAGGCTTCACACACACACACACACAGCCTGCACTGCAGTGGACTGCCTTGTGTTGTGTTAAACTGCTTTCGGCCATTGTGCGTAATTACAGCTGTTGATGGCCACTGGCCGAACGCTCGGCCATTAAGCACAGGGAGACACTGCAGTGCAGATAACTCGCTTTGCTCGCTTCACATCTCCACTCCTCATCCCTCGCCTGCCGTCTCGTCTCAAAGACTTTTCATTTTCTCCATCTCCATCTAACTTCACTTATCCAAGAGAATTTGTTCCAATACTCATCTATCAAATGTCTATCACTTTATTAGACTATAATTTATCAACATAATCAATCCAATGTTTCTGAAGACGGAGCAGATTTGAAACAGGCGGTAAAGTTAATGGCGTCCTTCATTAGCTTAGCATGGTGAGACGGAGATACTGGGCTCTTCAGGAGGACGCTAAAGGCAGTCAAGGGGACTTGAGCAGGGCACAACGCAGGCAGAAACCATGGATGGATTTTAGTTGGCAAAGCAGGCCTTGTTGCCGCCACCCACTTGACACCAAAAGTTAAATGTGTTGCCTCTAGATATCTGCTCTCATTACCATGTGCCAAAGTCACCTGCTGTGTCCCTGTGGGACTTCCTGATAATCTGCTCTGTCCCCCTCCAAACTCCATTCTCAGGTAGGGCCTATGGTGTCTCTCTCTTCCTAAACTCTATTCTCAGGTAGGGCCTATGGTGTCTCTCTCTTCCTAAACTCTATTCTCAGGTAGGGCCTATGGTGTCTCTCTCTTCCTAAACTCTATTCTCAGGTAGGGCCTATGGTGTCTCTCTCTTCCTAAACTCTATTCTCAGGTAGGTGTCTGTCCCTCCCTGATGGTATCCATCTCTCCCTGGACTGTGCCTCTTCCTGCCTCTCTGGCTGCACCCGTGTCGTTAACGGTACCGGTACTCACACGTCAGCCATGGACGAGGGGATATTCTCCTCCACCCACTTCAGATCCTCGTCCTGCAGACAAGAGCAGAGACAGAGTGGAGCTCATCAGCAGCAACACAAAAAGAGCAACAGCAAAGAGAGAGAAAGAAAGAGAGAGAGAGAGGGATGGAGGGATGCAGGGACAGTAGGAAATGGAGGGCAAGAGAGGACAGCTATGAAGGATGTGAGACAGATACAGATGACAGAAGACAAATGCAACGCCATCATATCACCTCACTTCAAAGTGATGCCAAATCCAACATCAATGAAGCCCACAAGAAAAAAACTCAAATAGTCAAATCCAATCAGATCATCAACTGGGAGACATCATCCAATCAGATCATCAACTGGGAGACATAACATTGTAGATGTACGGTAAGAAGAGGGAATGCAGGTGCTGTGTTTGAAATCTTCGCTATTTCACTATGATCTTCACAAGTGCATATTTCACTATGATCTTCACAAGTGCATATTTCACTATGATCTCTACATACAAGTGCATATTTCACTATGATATTTACATACAAGTGCATATTTCACAATGATATTTACATACAAGTGCATATTTCACTAAGATATTTAGATAAAAGTGCATATTTCAAACACAGCTAAGGACCGAGATGCTGGAACAGGTGAGCAGCTGGACAAACCCATTGTCAGGAATCGCCCTGGTAACCAAACTAATTCTGACTGGTTGCGTTGATCAGCTGACCGGCAGCCGATTGGGTGCTGGCAGCAGGCAGGTTACTGAGCCAGGTCTTCACTGAGGCTTCGCCAAATATTTGAAGAACATCATTACTGTTTGTGCTGGGTGTGTATGGTAGTGGCATGCTATTAGTGGGAATCCCGTTTGTGAAAATCAATTAGTGGTGAATACACCTGAATAATACATCTTATTTATAACACATACTCAAAAAAAATATAAAATAAATCAATGCCACACTGCCATTGTATTTTTTTTTCTCTGGCAGCCGTGCTGAGAGCGGACTAAATGAAATTAGAATGGGATGTCACCGGTGCCGAGACCAAAAATGATTTATTGCACATCTCCGCCCACACCGATTAAGCCCATCTGGTCGCTTGTGGGCTGCGGAAGCTTCGGGCCCGCGGCGCAACACTGAGCGTGTGCGAGAGTTGCGAGGGAGACGGTCTGACCGTGCCCAGATCAGATGTCAAAAACATGGCAGATGCTGGCTCAGAATGAAGGACTGACAACTGATTAAGCTGCTCTTCAACTGGTAGTGATTTAGTCATTCATTATTTAGTTGTTCTTGGGATGACATTGTTCCGTAATATTGAAATAACAATGGGATTTGAACAATGAACATTTTAAACTTTATCTTTAAAAAAAAAAGGGCCCACCAAGACCCTGTCTTAAGATGGCCGCCCACAGCTGGCATGTGCGGACACTACGCTTACCACTGTCTGACTCTCTGGGATGAATACTAAAGAAATGAGACAGAGAGAGGGATAGAAGCTGCTTAAGATGGAAAGGGAGAATGGACAAGCAACAAGAGAGATCTGTGGTACAAGAGAGCACTGGGAACAAGTATGCACTACTGTGTTACAAGAGAACACTGGGAACAAGTATGCACTACTGTGTTACAAGAGAGCACTGGGAACAAGTATGCACTACTGTGTTACAAGAGAACACTGGGAACAAGTATGCACTACTGTGTTACAAGAGAGCACTGGGAACAAGTATGTAGTATGCACTACTGTGTTACAAGAGAGCACTGGGAACAAGTATGTAGTATGCACTACTGTGTTACAAGAGAGCACTGGGAACAAGTATGCACTACTGTGTTACAAGAGAGCACTGGGAACAAGTATGCACTACTGTGTTACAAGAGAACACTGGGAACAAGTATGCACTACTGTGTTACAAGAGAGCACTGGGAACAAGTATGTAGTATGCACTACTGTGTTACAAGAGAGCACTGGGAACAAGTATGTAGTATGCACTACTGTGGTACAAGAGAGCACTGGGAACAAGTATGTAGTATGCACTACTGTGTTACAAGAGAGCACTGGGAACAAGTATGTAGTATGCACTACTGTGGTACAAACATGTTTGCTCTGATATAGCCATGCCGATAAAGCTCATCTGAATGGAATTGAATTGAAAAGTAAGAGTGAGAGATGGACTGTGTGGAAAACTTGGCTTGCTGAAAAGGAGAGAAAAATTAGGGGATGAGAGAGAGAGAGAGAGGGGGGTGGGCACTTACCACTTTATTGGGCTTGGCAGTTCCATTTGTCTCTGCTTTCATTCCTCTCATTTTCACCCCCTCTGTAGAGCAGAAAGAGAAAGAGAGAGAGAGAGAGAGAGAGAGAGAGAGAGAAAGAGAGAAAGAGAGAGAGAGCGAGAGAGGCAGATAGAGTTGGACAAAAGAGAGGGAGAGAAAAAAATTATTTCAGGATGAGGTGATTCATTCCTTTCTCTGACTGGCTCATTCACTCTCTCTCTCTCTCTCTCTCTCTCTCTCTCTCTCTCTCTCTCTCCTCTTTCAGAAACACAGCACCATGCAGAAATCATCCTTTCAATGCAGTCAGAAAACTCTCTGCTTCCTTAAGTCGTATGTTAAACAGTCAGCCCTTTCTCTCAGAGGGCGTCCAGGGGTCACCTAGAGGTCAAAGGTGACACAGGCCACAGCAAAAAGCCGCATTTCCCTCCGATAGAATGGGACATTAACATCCGAGGATGAAGTCATTTCGCACTTTAGAAAATAGGGATTTGTTTTACACAGCTTCTATATGTCTTCTATAAGTCCCTTCTCACGACATGCCATCTGAATTGAAGTCACTCTGAGAGCACCAAAAGCACTGAGCTCTTTCAGACATGGAAGCCATTATGGAGACAGGATGTGTGAAATATCTGTGGCCTGAAATACTTCAAATCATTTCAGAGATTCAGAATCACTGACCCACTTCCACAGAGAGCTATTGTTAGATTGGACTTTTTTTGTTTCCACCTAGTCTCTCTCACTGAGTGTGTATGTGTGCGTGTGTCTGTGTGTGTGTGTATCCAAAAGGGTGCTGACTGTGTTGGCATGTCTCCTGCATGCAGTGTGTATTTGTGTTTGTTGTGTGCTTGAGTGTGCTAAATGACGCGTGCAAAAAAAAGTGTGTGAAGTATGTCACTGTGTGTGTGTGTGTGTGTGTGTGTGTGTGTGTTCACCAAAGGCTTCGTTGACCAGCTGCTCCTTCTCTTCCTCATCACTCTCCTCGTCCACCAAAGGGCTGAAGGCGTACCTGAACCAAACAGAAATCCAGGCCAGTGTTAGCATTAGCATACAACACTAAGCCTCCTCATGTCTGCCCCTGGTTCAGCATCTGTGCATCTCAGAGTGGACATAGGGATCTCAGATATAGGGATCTCAGAGTGGACATAGGGACAGAAGAGTGGACATACGGACAGAAGAGAACACAGTACTGAAGAACAATAAATACTCACTATGATATATTCATGTAATATGCTGCGCGTCAGGGTTCTGTTCTGTCGGGACGTTTTTTCCGATAATTACCGGCAGACAATACATTATCCCGATTATTATACGGCTACTTGCCAAAACGAGAAAAGAAACTAAACACAATGTGTCTTGACTTGGCTACTGTTTTGTGGCTTCCGCTAACAAAATGAATAGTTCGCCACACAGATAGAACTTGACAGTTTCCGATCTTGCGTGGCAACGTCTTACTAGCTTTCACTTTCAATGAAATTCCATTGCAATAAGCGAACGGGCTTCTTGCGGAATGATATGAAAGACGTGAATCAAAAGCACAAAACCCGTTGCTTTGTAGCGGTAATTATATAGATTTAACAGACCTCCGAACGTTGGGAAGGCCCATTCATGTGAATGGAACTTTCTGCAGCACCCTGAAGAGCCGTGTAATAAGGAATAGTATTGTCATGTAATATTATATAAGAGCACAGTATGACATGAGAGATGCATTTCTGACTAAGTGAAACACCCCATAAGATTAAGCTTGCATATGTTGACTTCTAATGTTGTCTTCAAATGTGATTTTGAATCTATGTGGTGTTTTTATGTCTAAGCATCACATAATCAAGTGAATGACTGCATTCTCCCTCACCTCCACTCACTGACAGGCTGAAGCCAGGGCCTTGTGTTCTAATTCCGTGTAAGAGCAAAACAATTACACATCGCCTACACAAACATTCACTGTTGCCAAGGAGACCTAAATGACATGTTTGATTGGCTCGCAGGACCCTGCAGGTACTGATGTCAGTCTGATAAGTGTATCTTCACACATTCTGGACCGTTCCAGTCCATTTACGTCAGAGGCGAACCGCTAACGATGCTGAAATAACGTGGGATGGAAGATCTTCACTGTCACTTTGAAAGGCAAAGCGCATTGGTTAATGCTGCATATAGAGACTGAGATATCTGCACTGATAATATAGGCTTTATAAGACTGAGACCAGCAGGGGAGGAGAGGAGAAGAGATTGCACTAAAACAAGGAGAAAAGAGAGGAAAGAGAGGTAGGAGATGGGAGAAGAGAAGAGAAGAGAAGAGGAGAGGAAAGGAGAGGAGAGAAGAGGAGAGAAGGGAAAAGAGAGTCCAGTGCAGAAGTGAGAGAAAAGTGTTGACACGCACACACATGTACTCGCACTCACACACACACACACACAGACACACAGACACACACACACCCTTTGGCAAAAGGAAGACTCCCCACTGTTGTAACACAGAGTCCTTAAAACCTGCTAAAAGCCCAGAGTTCCAAGTTTGCAGGCCGGTAGCCATGTCTTAGGCACGCCTCTGGTGCCTAACCAAGTACTGCCTGCTGCTCACGTGTGACACGCAGCAATTGAAGAGCTCAGAACACGCTTCTATTTCTTGCCTCTCAGGTTGGTTTCACCCTTTTCACCTGCAAATGGACGTTTCAGTGCTCTAGTGTCAGTGGTCACGGGTCAGTGTTAAGGCCCATTAACACCTAGAACGATAACGATAACTATAAATAAATATCGTTCTCGTTAATATGAATGACGTCGTTCACACATAAACTATAACGATAACGACATGAAGAACGATATCGTTGGGGATCACTTTCAGAGCGATTTTCAGAACGATAAAAAGATAATAGCCAATCAGAACTCATCGAATTTTAACCGTCTCATTCATTAACACAAGGAGAGACTTTGTTTATCGTTGTTCAGTGTGAATGTTTTTATCGTTATGGTTATAGTTACCGTTATCGTTATCGTTTTTGCCGTGAATAGGCCTTTAGCCCATGAGTGTTCTAGTCTGGCCTTCACCAGACCAAGCTCAATCATTTTAAGATTGGACATTGGTCTGGGGAGTCTGCTATGTATTTTCTACTGCACAAGAGGTGTGATCAACGGGCATAGTTCAAATGACTCTGTACGCAATTGGATAGTCATTCAGCAATCTGACCAATGAACTGGACCGCGACGTTTGCAGAGTGACACGTAAACTCCAGGCTCTCCCGCTATCGTCATCGTTTTAGACCTGCCAACAGCGCGCCAGGTGGATAAGCCAGCTTGTGATTGGTCCCGGCAAAATTGTAACGGAAGCAGCTGAAAAAGAAGCCCAGGTTTCCAGCCTGAGCTGCAGGGTGAAAAAGAAATGGCCGGTGGATCAGGCTGGGGTCACCCAGACTATGAGTGTCCTGCTCTGGACGCACCCTTTCAGCTTCCTTCCTTTGTGTCCTTAAGAGGATGCGACTTGTACTTTCTCTTGTGTGGACTTGACCATGGTCAGCGTACATTCAGCACAAGTGCATACTTCTAAGGATGTGAGAAACACAGGCCCTGTCTCCAGTCATGCAGCCATTAGTGCACTTCCTATCCTAGAAACCAAAGCCGCTCTGTGTCCTTGAGCGTGTCCTCGTCTCGTCTCTGCTGCAGACAGACAGCGAGCGGCCCCGGTCATCGCGTTGCGGTGTCGTTACGCAACGCGCCAGGGACATCCAGACGAGCCTGTCAAGACGGACGACCGTTTACCCGCTGACCCCGTGACCCCGGTGACCTCTCACCGCTGGTTGTTGGCGGACGGCCTCCAGAGGAACATGATGACCAGCAGGATGGTGGAGAAGAGGAAGCGCCAGAAGGCATCGTCTATCCACAGCTCTCGCCAGTCCTGAGGGAGAGAGAGAGGGAGAGGGAGAGAGAGGGAGGGAAGGAGAGAGAGAGGGAGGGAGAGAGGGGGGGAGAGAGGGAGAGAGAGAGAGAGGGAGAGAGGGGGGAGGGGGGGGAGAGAGAGAGGGAGAGAGAGAAAAGGGAGAGAGAGAGAGGGAGGGGGGGAGGAAAGAGAGAGAAAAGGGAAAGAGGGAGAGAGAGAGGGAGGGGGGAGGGAAGGAGAGAGAGAGAGAGAGAGAGAGACAGAGAGAGAGAGGGAGGAGAGAGGGAGAGAGAGAAAAGGGAGAGGGAGGAGGGGGGGGGAGAGGGAGGGGGGAGAGAGGGGGGAGACAGAGAGAGAGAGAGAGAGAGAGAGAGGGAGGAAAGAGAGGGGAGACAGAGAGAGAGAGAGAGAGAGAGAGAGGGAGGAAAGAGAGAACAAAGCGGGGATATATAAAGGTAGAGAAGGGGGGGCAGAGAGAAAGTGAGGAACAGAGATAGAGGGAGTGGAGGGTGGAGGGGGAAAAGGAGGAGACAAGAAAGAAAGAGGAGAATATATAGACAGGTAGAGGAAGAACAGAGAGAAATGAAGATGAGAAGAAGAGACAGAAGGCAGTGTGGGAGAGAGAGAAGGAGAGGAGGAGAGGAGGAGGAGAGGGAGGAGGAGAGGGAGGACAAGGAGGAGGACAAGGAGGAGGAGAGGAAGAGTAGGAGGAGGAGAGGGAGGAGGAGAGGGAGGAGGAGAAGAAGGAGAGGAAGGACAAAGAATAAGATAGAGGGGGAGAAGAAGGAGGGAGCAGTGGGGGAGAACAGATGAAAGGAGAGAAGGAGAGGAGATTAAATGGGACAGGTGCAGAGTCATGGCCAGAGGTGACATCAGTCACACTACAACACCCACATCTTCCATAATGTGCGCGTTTATAAACATCTGAAGGATACTTACGGACTGGCATTTGGAGAACTTGAAGGTGTTGGTAGTCCATACGATAAAGATCACGGAGGCTGAGGGGCAGGAGGAGAACTAGTCATATACCGGACAGGGGACACGTTCTCGTCAAGGTCAATGACAAGGTCGTAAGCTTCTGTGTAACTCTATGGCCAGCACTGCTTTTGTTTTGATAT
>NC_055971.1:29188177-29193177 GCF_018492685.1 Alosa sapidissima | reverse complement strand
TAAGACCGGAGGTTCTGCCGATGTTAAACGGTGGGGCCGTATATCTGAACGACATAACCGGTCATATGGAAGTCCGAATTTACCCGGTGTTTATACTACTCCCCCCCTAGTATTTCCTCCGGACATTATGTAAATGTGCTGTGTCTGAACGAGGAGTAGAACATGCGGTTAAAATTCACACCTAGTGAGAGGGCGTGTTGGTGACGTTTCTTTCGTGCGTCCATGTGGTTAGATCTGACTTAAATGCCAGTGTTATGATGGAGTGGCATAGTGCTGTCCAGAAAATCTCCGACCTGGAAAGATGCAGACATCACGGAGCTACTGTCCATGAGGGCATACAGCATTTTGATAGAACACCTGAAGGGAACGTTAGAGACACGTTAGCCTACAACTGCATGGCAAGGACAAACGAATTCAGAAGACTGAATCCTCATAAGCAGAAGGCGCTGAAAAGGCAGTAGCCTACAGCGACGTCGTTGACGACAATAACAGGAGTATTTAATAAATTGTTAGGCAACGCGGTTTTCTGTTCATTGATAGCCTTCATGACCTGCTGAGCTCGCTGATATTTGCTGAGAATATATGCCTAGAGAAAATGAAAACGAAGAAAACCCAACTTTGTTCCAAGCTCCTTATGTAAATGCGACACATGGGGAGAGGATGCTTTTGAAAAAAATAAACCATGAAAAAATGAACAACTTCACTGTTATTAATGTTAGTATTTTGTTTGTTGCTTAAAAACGTTGTATGATCTTGAAGTCTTGAGTTAGCCTACTGAATTGGCTGGTAGCCTACCATAAAGTTTGTGCATGCTCTCTCTCTCCAACGCAAACCAGATTTGGGGTTCTATAGCTAATTCTGGTACATAACGTTGAAAACAGATAAATGTGTTTATTTGAAGCACACATACAAATACTGTAGGCTAGGTCAATTTCAAGTGTGCACTTACGTGACTAGCCTACTTCAAGTATTAGCCTATGCACAATAGATTTCTCTTCTTTAGCCTACATAATGCATAGGTTACACTTTGTAAACAAAAAGCAGCTGTGACAGGCAGCGGCCGCATATATTCTGCGTCATATCTCGCATCTTGTGAACTCTACAAGCCCCCACCCCTCACTCGACAACCACACGGAGATTCTGTAATGTGCGTGTATGTCGTTCACACATACGTCCGTATAAGGTCAGTATTAGGTCCGCAGGTTAGCATCATATCTGAATCATCCGAAGGGTAGGACCTCCGTTTGACAAACCTCCTCATATACTCCGGAGGTTATATCTGAAAGCGCTTATAGTGTGTGTGTGTATGTGTGTGTGTGTGTGTAGACTCACTTGACAATGCCATAGCCCAGACTGGCGATGATGACGAGGACCCGAGCCAACGTTCTCTTCACAGCAGACAGCACCTCCGCAAACAGCACAGCTCCCTGCACTGCACACACACACACACACACACACACACAGACACACACACAGACACACACACAGACACGCACACACAAATTAGTACACAGCGCACTCTCTTTCTCTCACTCACAGATTGATACTGTATTCAAATGACTGCAAAGTGCACACACACACACACATCATAAATACACATATACACACACTCCACCATTCTCTATGTACACCAATAATACAAGATATGACCAGGGTAATCAGTGGCATTGTTAACATGCACCATCTTAGCTCTGGCCTTTATGATCTGAAGCAGTGCCTGTCATAAAGTGCCTGTCCCTGACACACTAGCGCTGACACACGTTTGTCCCTGTGACTCTCTGACAAGGCAGTCGATGTGATGGATGCTTGTGTCCGAACGCCAAACAGGGCCGTACTTCATGATGATAAAGAGCCTGGCCACTACAGACATACCACATGATGGAGCAACATTAGCCTCCATTTGGACATCTGTGTGTTGTCAAGAGTGGGCTAAACTGACCCTCCTTTTGGACGTCTGTGATTCCAAACGAAACTCTGTGTGTTGTCAGAGTGGGCTAAACTGACTATCTATCTATCTATCTATCTATGCCAGTGACCTCATGAAAGGATTGAACTTTTACTTTTAAAAATTACATCAATAAAAGTTATGCACTTGGAGACTTAGAGAAGGTCCTTTAAAATGTTGTTGTTTTAAGCGGCCCTAAGTAGAAAACAGAATTCACTTCACCAACTCTTTTGCCACATGGTATCAAACATCAAAAAAAACTATTTCCTCTCAATCCAACCCTTTAACTCATCAATAAGCCATAGATCTTATTTGGTTAAACATGTCATGATCACAGTGTATGAGCTGCTGCTGTTGTATCCTGTTGTGTGTGTGGTTGGTGGTGGTGAGTTACTGAGAAGTGAAAGGGGGGACAATGGCACTCTGTAGCACGCAGTAGGTCACCGCAGCCACAGAGAGGCTTAGAATGACTCAGCACCTTAAGACCAGGCTTACTGTGTGCGCCTGCGCTGTGGTTCTCATTTCCTCTCACGAACGCACGCACGCACGCAACGTGAACGCAATTCAATTTCATACAAATGCGCTTCCTCTATTGTCTACCACACACACACACACACACACACAGACAAGAGTGTGCCTTACCTGACAGGCCATCGTAGCGGATGCTCTGGAACTCGGCGTAGAAGACGGCCTTCTCCAGCATGCCCAGGAAGATGACCCCTCCGATCCAGAACTGGATGCGCAGCAGGTCCCTCCAGTAGCAGGCGGACAGCCCCAACCACAGCACTCCCAGCACCACGTAGATGATGCACATGACCATGTAGAACTGCACACAGGGACAACAGGGCAGACGGTCATTTAGTTACTAAGGTCATCACTACGCAGCACCACGGAGATAATGCACATCACCATATAGAACTGCACATGGTCAGACAGACAGAGACGACAGGTCAGCAGATCATTTATTTACTAGGTGATGATCACCATGATAATGTTATAACGGTCAATAATTTAACTTACTCAGAACTACGTACCGTATTTTCCGGACTATAAGTCGCTCCTGAGTATAAGTCGCATCAGTCAAAAAATGCTTCATGAACAAGAAAAAAACATATATAAGTCGCACCGGACTATAAGTCGCATTTATTAAGAAATGGATTTAACAAAATCCAAAACCAAAAACATGTAACTAGATTATTGAGGCCAAAAAGATTAATGTTAATGAAGACGAAGGAGTGAAGGCAGCCAAGAGGAGGGCAGGAAGGTGATTGCAAAGTAAAAGATTCACTGAAAGAAAATGCCATGTGGTACACCAAAATGTATCTAAAATGTGGAGAATACAATGCAATCAAGCATTTTGGGCGATGTGGAATCACAAGCTGGCAGTAGATTAAATGCACACGAGAGAGAAAAAGATGCAGTTTTAGACGTGACTGAAGCAAGCCAGTCCGATAGGCCTAGGCCCGATGGTAATTGTAAAGCAATTTACAAAAGATTCACTGAACAAAAATGCTGATATGATACATGAAAATTTAGCTAAAAATGTGGAGAATGCAATGCAATCAAGCATTTTGGGCGACGTGGAGTAACAAGCTGGCAGCAGATTAAACTCTCACGATAGAGAAAAAGACGGTTTTAAAAGGACGTGACCGAAGCTGAGGCAAGCCATGTAATAGGCCTATAGGCCCGACGGTAATTGTAAAGCAATTTACAAAAGATTCAATGAACAAAAATGCTGATGTGGTACATGAAAAATGTGGAGAATGCAATGCAATCAAGCATTTTGGACGATGTGGAGAGACAAGCCGGCAGCAGATGAAATGCTCGAGAGAGAAAAAGATGCGTTTTTAAAAGGACGTGCAGACCGAAGCTGCAGCAAGCAGGTGATATTTAGAAATTTATTTCACAAAATCCAAGACCAAGAACAGACAGACTGTAACTGGACACATTGAGGCCAAAAATATTGAGAATTCTACAGGGAATGTTGAAGACGAAGGAGTGAATAGTGGCAAGAGGCAAGCCGGAGGCTGCTGACAAGGCCCCAACGCTATTGTAAAGCAATTTACAAAAGATTCACTGAACAAAAATGCTGATGTGGTCATTTAAAATTTAGCTAAAAATGTGGAGAATGCAATGCAATCAAGCATTTTGGACGATATATTGGCACAAACTGGCAGCAGAACATGCTGAGAGAAAAAGAGAGCGAGAGAAAAAAAGATGCGCATTTAACCAGGGCCTACATTTCAGCGCGGGATTGCGGGTATTGCGCATAAATTATTACTAAGTATTGAGTATGCTAATAAAAGTCCTGCAACTCTAGCCATCATAATGCAAGAAATTCCCACAGATTTTACAGCACTGTCTGACATTAATCTAATAATGGAGTGGCCTGAATGCGGGACTATTGACTGGACGGACCAACTCGAACTTCAATTGAACCCCATGCAGAGACAGACGCGCGCGCGCAGGACCACTTTGGGGCTGCCTCTCTCTCTCTCTCTCGTTGCTCTCTCTCTCTCTCTCTCAGCAGGATTTGTCACCGCTGAAGTCAAATTATAGGTGCTTCTGCATCAAATGCTATCGACAAACGTTTAGCGATCAGGAACCGTCAGAAATTTTGCAAACACAGAAGCATGACAGCCTATAACGCGAGAGAACATGGATGTGTTCTCCATTTGAGGAACGTTATAATCGATTGCGGACGTGAACAGACAGCTATACAGACACAGAGCGCATAGTAGGCCTACTTTCACTTTCTGTGCATATTCATTACGTGAAAGATAATTAGTAGCAAAACAGCGATCAGCTATAGGCCTTTATTTCTTGCGTTTTATTGTGAGACATAGGCCTACTTTTCGTTTGGAGCGGCATACCGGTAGGCTATCAAAAGCAGAAGATGTTCAATTTGAGATTTGATTTACGTTTGGACTGTTTGATTATATTGCTAAATATCAGGACTGATGACCACTGAAATCTGTGGGGTATTTAATGGTTCACTATTAAGTTTCATGTATGAAAGAGTGTTGGGATTTCCATCCGCTTATTGCGAGATAAG